>NW_015171506.1:431902-478244 GCF_001447785.1 Gekko japonicus | reverse complement strand
GGGGGGGGGTTATGCTGAAAGTCCTTTGGTTTTTTACTCACAGAAGCAAGCTTGGTTGTTTGGTTGCCTACCAACAGCCACTTAGGAGACAGTTAGTCACAGTTAGTCTCACACAGGAGCCAAGAGAAATATCTTCCTCAGGAGAGAGTCCAGCTTTCCAGGAGCCGCAGCTCGTTTCCTCTAGGCCAGACACCGCCTGGCCGCAAGGGGCAGCGAAGGTGAGTGCTTCCCCTGCTTGCCGCCGCTCACTAGGTCTGCCTCCTTCTCCCCCGTGGAGGGGTTGCTGCTCTCTCAGCGGAGTGTCCATCCCCTTCGCTGGCTCCCTTCAGACTGAGGGTGAAATGCTGCCCGCCAGCTTGGTGGGCAGGGCCGAGCCAACGCAGCGAGCCAATGCAGCCACAGGATTGGGAGACTGTGAGAGCGGCATCTGAGCGGGCCAAAGGCTGTGGAAGCATGTCCAGGAGGGACACCAAAACTCAAATATATATAAGGAGAGATATCTCATTTAAAAGCGTCTGGGTGTTTGATTCAGTTTGGGAAAGGTCTGGATGGCAAAAATTATCCATTTTCCTACCACAGCAACTTGACTGAAGGAGCTTGTTTTGGCAGGTTGAGTGTGTTCCTGCCTGAGTTTTAACTGCTCTGCTGCCTGTAGTTTTTAAGTATTTTTAGTGTCCTGCTCCTTGTTTTAAGTTTTTGGCATCTCTGCTGATAATTGGGGGGGGGGTATTTTTGCATTTGTGTGTGTGTGCCCATGCCTGGAAGTCATGGCAACTTTTGGTGACTCCTACTGGGGCACAGAGGACGTTCAGAGAAGTGGCTAGATAGCCTGCCTCTGGCTTCCCAGCCCTGGTATTCTCTGGAGGCCTCCCATCCAAATATTTGCCAGGGTCGGCCCTGTTTAGCTTCCACGATTGAGCTTTCCTGGGCTATCCAGGTCAGGGCTCTGCTGATAATGTTTTGATTTATTACTTGATATTTCTTTGCTGGTCTTTAAGGTCTCTTTAGTTATGTCTTTTGTTGTGTCTTTAAGGTCTCTTTAGTTTTAAACTTGCCATTGGTTACATATTTTATACATTTTTTCTTTTTTCTTTTATGTTTTTAATTTTTATTATAGACATTTCAGGAGGCAAGTAGGGCTGAGACTGCATGATACAAATAATAAATAAATGCATCACGTCTTAAAGGTGAGCCTTATATGCCATCTGAGAGACAGCATTATGGGGGCTGTTTCAAATGAACTCAGAACTGTTCTGGCAATAGCACTGTATATTGTTCATCCTGTCACCCCTTTCCTGTTGAGCTGAAGCAAAATGACATGAGGTTTGGGGGACAGGAGTTGAAGGATATGGGGAACAGGAGACACTCAGGAAGAGAATGAGAAATTAGTATAAATTACCACACCCCTGCATGCCGGGGGGGAGGCACCTCCATGCCCCGTGGCTGAGAACCCCTTACTGGGGTTCTGGGGAAAATGTGGACGATCGCACCCCCTCCCAACTGCTGGATCACGGATCACATCCCTCGGGGCTCCGAGGAGACGCGTCCGCCATTGGGATGGCTGAAATTGGAAGTCCCGGATCGCCACCCTTTCTGATGACCTGGTTAAAATCCAGTCTTCTATAAAGAGCCACTACACCTCATCTCCTTTGTGTTTTTGTAATGAATGTTTGCAGAGTATGGGCTCTCTTCTGTACTGGCTCTACATGTTAAGAGAATATTTGACTACACACATACACACAAAAGAAGCAGCAGTAATATCACCAGTATGCATGATTGAGAATGAAACTGGTACCCTACCATCTACACTGTTTGGGGTGTATTGTTTGAGCACTCCGAATGGGTGTATCATTGTAGTTTGGCATAAAGGAATGGAGCTAGTATCAGTGACAATGAATTTTAATATTCCTCTGTGGCAGTAATTGTTAGGAGATGGGATCCTAAAGAGAGGAGGGTTTTTTTTGCAGTATGGAATAACAAGAAGAAATAGAAATAGAATTACTGCAATCTGTGCAATCAAAGCTTAATATAATATCTGAATGGGTACAAAATTACAAATCAGAGCCAGTTTGGTGTAGTGGGAGAACTGGGTTTGATTCCCCACTCCTCCACTTGCACCTGCTGATGTGACCTTGGGTCAGTCACAAGCTCTGGCACAGCTGTCCTTGAAAAAGAGCAGTTCGTGTCAGAGTTCTCTCAGCCCCACCCACCTCACAGGGTGTCTGTTGTGGGGAGGGGAAGGGAAAGCAGTTTGTAAGCCGCTCTGAGACTCTGAGAGAAGGGCGGGGTATAAATCCAATCTCTTCTCTTCTTCTTCTTCATCATATATTCACTAATAACATTATTTTATACAGATGAATCAATAAGATGGACGAAATTCCCTGGAGTTGATGTTCCGTTTCGTGACGACTTCTTCACACATCAAACCTCCTAGCAAGAAACATTCTAACAATTATTCCAGGAAATTATACCCAGCACCAATACAACCTCCAATTGTATCAAGTTATATCTAGTTAAATACGTACATACAGACGTGCCTTCATATGGTCACAAAAACTTTCCAAATCGATATTTCTTAACTCTACAATAAAATAATTTCATAACATGTCACTCTGGTCTTATGCATTTTTTCATGCATTAAGCAATACATTATACAGGTAAATAAACTTCTTACCCTATACGTTTCTGGTGTTCATTCACGTAGTGTTATCAAACCATAGTGTCAAATGCGGGTTGATCAGCCTTAACTGGTATCCACTACCTGACTCCTTTATATTCATTCCTTAAAGGTATCACATGCTCCTAATGCAATTGTTACAAACAATATTCAAATCTACAAAATGCAGGGGACAAAGTGCAGTTAACTGGGGAGGTCTGGTTTTACTTTAAAAGTGTTCTTTATATTTTATTCTACTGGATATTCCGGCTGCCACCAGGAAATTTTTAAAGGATTTCCAAACCTTTATGTTTTCTCTATTTCTGGGTAGGTATGTCGAGGGTTTAAGGCGTTCGAGGTACTATGTGGTCCTGGGAAGTATTTCTTTCAGAGTGGGTATATTTGAATAAAAGAGGATTTATTGAAGTAATTCACAAATAAAAGATTAACTCATTGTAACCAGGAAGGCTTGAATATTGAACAAATGCTTGGTGTATCACACACTTTTTTCTCTTACTGACAGGGATCTGGGCATGTAACTTTGTAACCCTTTTCCCTTCAGGCCATATACATATTACTGTTTCTTTATACTTCAACTTTTCATAACACACAAGACTGTCTCTCCTTCAGACTTCAGAATGAACTTAACTTATCAATTGTCTTATTCAACTCTAAGACCTAGAACTTAACAACCCACACAGGGAAGCCTCTCCTTCACTCCTCTTTTAACAATAAGTGTTCTCAAATACTAACAAAAAAATTCCAAAGTTACAAAAGTTACAGAAATTACAAAAATCCCATTCTAATATACATACTTTATAAGAACCTAAACACTGACAAGTTCATACTAACAGAAAATCCATAAATTAGACAAGCCTAACCAGCACTTATTCTACGTTTTGATATAAGTACATAGAGACCCGAGAATCACCTAAATATAGCCTACAGGAAACATGCTAGATCCAATGCTATATTCAATCCAGCTGGTTGACAGGTGTTGAGTTTAAAACACCAATATGCCTCCTTTTGCAATAAGATCCTCCGTGTATCAATGATTTCATAAGGTTTAGAGCGTATCACTTCAAGTGTTATACATTTAAAGTAATCAGGGCTATGATTTTGTTCTAAAAAGTGCAATACAAGTGGGACGTCCATACATTTATGCCTGAAACGTGATTTATGTTCTAATATATGTGTCTTTAATGCACGTGTGGATCGACCCACATACTTGAGACCACAACTACAGATTAAAAGGTACACCACCCCTTTCGTTGTACAGGTTGAAAAATGCATAATCTCCTTCCTAAAGTTTAATTCCAGAAAGAATAGCACATTGGTTTCCCACATGTGTGGGCAAGCTGCACAATTCCTGCATTTAAAGTGACCCCTCGGGAGGGCACCGTCCTCCCTATTCCTTGGTAAGTCTGCCCTGTTCCAACAAATCAATATCCTCCAACACTCTCCTTTCGAAAACTACAATAGATGGGTTGTAAATATGCGGAATGAACTGAGACTTACTCTTAAATGGATTTACATCAACAAAATTAGAACCTTCAAAAAAACGTTTTAATTTAAGGGTCTGAACTAGTTTGAAAACATCTACTCTAACTTGAAAGTCATTGTACCTAGGCATAAACACAAATCCTGGTCCTAAGTTCAAAGTGTCCAAAGTGTCCCTGGAAAATACCCTGGTAGTCAAATTAACCACTCATTCTTCTTCCCTCCTCGTTTGGACTGATTGTATGAGATGTTCTCCCTCGCCCTGGTTTTCATACGTCTGTCTAAAAAAGGTCTTCCTATGGATGACCCTCCGTGTGTAGGGTTTCGAAAAACATCCAGCATAAGAGACAAGATCATTAGGAACACAAAGCTGCTGAGTAAGGGTGTGGTATACTGGCCTTCCCATCTTATCATCCTAGAAGAGCTGGAATTCAGCCTCTTAGCAAGAGCAGTTTCACTTTAGACTTTCAGTTGCACTTTCCACTTTGCTTCTTCCTATCAGCCAGTTTAATTCAAGATTTCCTTCCAATGACCCTTTGTGATTACACTGAAATGAATTATTGGTTATATACCTTCTTTGAGGGCTTTGAGGTTCAACAAAAAGCAAGCTGTCGGCTAAAAGGGGTGAAGTTAGAGTTGCCAGCACAAGGCTGGTGACTGGCCAGAGACACACCATTGGGGGAGGATTGCCAGCAACATAAGGACGCTGCTGGTGATACACTGACCTCAGTTCCAGCATTGGTGATGTTCAGCATCCAGCCAGAACTCTATGGTTTAACTTGAGAAATACTGGAGCATATTCTCTCTCTCTCTCTCTCTCTCTCTCTCTCTCTCTCTCTCAACAATACTTTATTTCATAATAGCAAGTCATTCTGCTCAGCAGTTTTAATTCATATTTAATTTGCTCCTTTATTTGAAACTAATTTGCCCAAAGCTGTTTAAAAATGAATGTACAATTTTGCATTATATTCTCAGGAGAGAAAATTGTTGACTTAACACACACTGTGGCACACAGCATGATGTTCAGAGAGAAGTTCACAAGGATGTATTTCCAAAAAGTCAGGAAACATGAGAGTTTCCTCAACTGTCCATGAAGCATGATGGCAAAGTAGAATTCATGATTCATAGAAGGAGGAAAGTGTACATCTGGAAAAGTGACAAGAAATATACTTTCCAGTCTGAAATGATATTAGCTATGAAAGAGAATGCCATTTTTCCTGTAAATCATTAGCAACAGCAAACATGTTGTGTCTGAAGGTAGCCTTAACACAGCAACACTGGAGGGGAAAAAGCTGAATTGCATATAATTTCCCATGAGATAGATTTAGAAGCATATGTTCATGTGCTCTTGCATTAGAGAGGCTGAAAGCTAAAATCCATCACTATTTGAGATTCTGTTAATATTGCAATAATAATTTTTACTTCTGTGACGAAAAAGCCTACAGAGAGAATGAAAGTGTATGCTCTCCAACACAGTTCTTCATATCCTACCCACCATACTGTCTGGCTGGGTTGGGAAATACTTGGAGACTTGGCGGTTGATCTTCAGGTGGGCAGGGTTTGGGCAGGGGAGGGAGCTCAGGGAGCTATAAATGCCATAGCAGCTGTTTGCTTCAAGGGAACTGAGCATTGTAATCTGGGGATCACTTATTTTATTTATTTATTTCATTTGATTTCTAGCCTGTCCTTCCCTGCAATGCAAGGCTCGGGGTGGGTAACAGCAATATGATAGAATACAATAACAATACAATAAATTAATATAATATCAACAATTATTAGAATCTAACTTAAATATCATTTATAATATCATTTATGGTGCCACTTAAAACTAATATTCCTGAGTCAGCACCATATACGTGCCCTGTAGATGGTAACTAGTAATGCGGGAGGTGGGGGGGGGTGAGTATAAGTAATATAAAATGGAAAATTGACTTCCAGAAAGCTTTTGATAAAGTTCCTCATCAAAGGCTCCTAAGTAAGCTCAAAAATCATGGGATAGAAGGACAAGTCCTTTTATGGATCAAAAACTGGCTAATTCATAGAAAACAGAGAGTGAGTATAAATGGGCAATTTTCTCAGTGGAGGGTGGTAAGCAGTGGGGTACCGCAGGGATCAGTACTTGGTCCACTGCTTTTTAACTTGTTCATTAATGATTTGGAGATGGGAGTAAGCAGTGAAGTGGCTAAATTTGCGGATGATACAAAGTTGTTCAAGGTGGTGAAAACCAGTGAGGATTGTGAGGCACTCCAAGGGGATCTGTCAAGGATGGGCGAGTGGGCGTCAACATGGCAAATGGGGTTCAATGTGGCCAAGTGCAAGGTGATGCACATTGGAGCCAAAAATCCTAAATATAAATACACATTGATGGGGTCTGAACTGGCAGAGACTGAGCAAGAGAGAGATCTTGGAGTTGTAGTGGATAACTCACTGAAAATGTCGAGACAGTGTGTGACTGCAATAAAGAAGGCCAATGCTATGCTGGGGATTATTAGGAAGGGTATTGAAAACAGATCAGCCAATATCATAATGCCCCTATATAAATCAATGGTGAGACCTCATTTGGAATACTGTGTGCAGTTCTGGTCACCACACCTTAAAAAGGATATTATAGCTTTGGAAAAAGTGCAGAAAAGGGCAACTCGAATGATAAAAGGGTTGGAACACTTTCCCTATGAGGAAAGGTTAAAGCGCTTAGGGCTCTTTAGCTTGGAGAAAAGACGACTGAGGGGTGACATGATCGAGGTTTATAAGATTATGCATGGGAAAGAGCAGGTAGAGAAAGAGGTACTTTTCTCCCTTTCTCACAATACAAGAACTCGTAGGCACGCCATGAAACTGCAGAGTGGTCGGGTTAGAACGGATAAAAGGAAGTACTTCTTCACCCAAAGAGTGATTAACACATGGAATTCACTGCCACAGGAAGTGGTGGCGGCTACAAGCATGGACAGCTTCAAAAGGGAATTAGAGAAGCATCTGGAGCAGAGGTCCGTCAGTGGATATTAGCCACAAGGTATAGATAGGGGCTCTGGGGCAAGTGATGCTCTGTCTTCTTGGTGCTTGGGGGGGTCAACAGTGGGAGGGCTTCTAATGTCCTGGCCCCACTGCTGGACCTTCTGATGGCACTGGTATTTCTGGCCACTGTGCGACACAGAGTGTTGGACTGGATGGGCCTTTGGCCTGATCCAACATTGGCGTCTCTTATGTTCTTATGTTCTTAAAATGCGCAGGGAAGGCCAGTGTTGCTAGATCTCTGCCACCTCAACCATAGACAGCTGGTGGAGCACTGGTTGTATATGGGCTCTGAATGGTGTCCCTGTAAGGACATGTGCTGCTGCATCTTAGACAAGCTGAAGTTTCTGGGTCATTCTCACAGCATACAGTATCAAAGGTAAACTTACATCGGACAAGCAGTCCCACATAAACTCCAATATCCATGAGCTGGGCACTGTTCACTTGCCAAAGGAGTGGTGACCCCAGGGGGACCTAGGCTTAGTTTCTTGACAACTTGATCCTTGTATGAGCATTGAGTAATTCTCATATTACAGTCATGTACAGTTGAACATGTGATACAAACCCCACATTCATCCAGGTACTGGTCCCTGGATTCATTTGTAAAGTGATCACGTGCTGGGTCTTTCTTACTAACAGATATATACATGTACAGGCAGGATGTATGTGCATTTGATGTAAAGTGAATGGGCCAATATAAGGCAGGTTCATGTGTTTCTTCATTGGGCACGTGGTAGCAACAGCAGAGACCACAGCATCCCTTTGTAAGTCATTTTTCATCTTCCTCACCTTCTCCACTCACCACAAATGATCACTCTTCAGTGGTACTTAGCTATCTGATATTAATTACACTACAGCTATTGTGGTCTGTGTGTGATATTTGTCTTTCTCCTCTCTTATCTTTGGAGTGTGCCTGTTTCGTGCTTTTCAGAGTCTAGTTAGGTCATTCTCTGTATTGCACTGCTCTCTGTCTCACACCACACTTCATCTCTCATTCACTCACCCTTGGTTTATGAAGGCATTTTGCTCTTTGTTGGGCTCTTGGGAACATATGTTATTTTGCTTCTGCATGATGCAGTTGATTAAAATGAGAGCATGGCTTAGGGAAGTATGTTTTTGATTGAATTTGGACTTTGCGCTGTGGAAAGTTCTTTTCTAATAGAACTGTTCTGGGCAAAATTCTGGTCCTTGTTTGGCTTTGACCTCAATAACTCATCTACTGTTGTTTCTGTTGATACATCTTTTGTTTCTGCTGTACATCTGATTATATACTGTCTTGCAAGCAGGGGTCATTTCCTGCAGGAGCACACAGGAGCGGAGGTCCGGCAGTAAAGAGCCCAGGGGGCAGGCACATGCAACAAGCCCCACCTCCTGCTCCCAGCAGCCCTCAGTCAAAGCAAGAAGCAGCCAGGTAAGTTGCAGAGCTCCCCCCAGGCCCCCGGTCCAAAATAGTCCAGTGGCACCTTTAAGACCAAGTTTTATTCAGGTACAAGCTCTCCCTCCTTTGCGAGGACAGATCTGCACGTTCCCCCCCCCCCAATAGCTAGCAATCCAAAACAGTCCAGTGGGGCCTGAGTGGTGGGTGTTGCCTTCTGACACACTTCCGGTGATGTCAGGGGGTGTGGCATATGCAAATAAGTCATGCTAATGAGTTATGCTAATGAGCCCCTGCACCTCTTTTTCTACAAAATGACCTCTGCTTGCAAGTCATATTATAGAGACTTTTTGCTTGGCTTTTTTGCTTGAGTTCAGTCAAAGGGAGAGTGCAGAATATCCTTTCTGGCTGCTGACTCTCCTGGAATTTGTGGCCACAGTATAGTGACAGACAAAAATGTCAGAGGAGGACCACATAGCAGTTTTGCAGACATCTGTTTGCTGGATACAATGTAGGAAAGCAGCTGACAAAGCCTGAACCCTGATGGAGTACACTCAAATGGACAGTGGACAAAAGACTCCTACTTGTTGGTAACAAAGTTTAATAGTTTGAACAATCCAGCAAGACACAGTCTGGGATAATGCAGCATAACCCTTGCAAGGGCACAAATGGCTTTTTAAAAGGATATAAAGGAAATGTGCTGGGTGAACTTGGTCTAGACACACACGCTCAGCCTAATCCACCTCACTGGCTTGTTGTTATTCCTCATCTAAATAGTTCACATTGCTTTCCTACTGAAAAAGACTGGATCATAAGGGCATCAAGGCGAGGCAAACCACTTGCATCTAGGAGAGCCACAGCATAACAAGCCCAACAAAATGCACACACATTGTAGCAAGGCACACAAAAGCTAATACTTTAAATAAAACTTTGATCTTAAAGGTGCTTTGTACTTCTCCCATGTGATTGGGCAGCCAAGCAAAGGGGAGGAAGGGGAGGAGCCTCAGCCAATAGAAGAGAGGAAAGGCTTGCCTTTGTCTCCTGTGTGATTGAGGGAGCCTGGCCAGAAAGCAAGCTCTGGCTCATTCCCTCCCTCCCCCTGGAAGAAGGAGGGGGAGAAGCCTCAACCAATGAAGAGGCTTGCCTATTTATCTCTCCTGTGCAATTGAGAGAGTCTTTCAAAGCAAGCTGTGATGCAGCAGTAGCAAAACTGAAGAAGCAAGCAGGAGAGATCTAGTTGCTCAAGGGCCAGATAGGACCCCTGTGGGGGCCGGATCCAGCCCGTGGGCCACATGTTTGACAACCCTACTGTAGGCAAATCAGAATATGGGACCTTTTCCGCACCTCAGTGTTGCCACTGTTTCTTGGTGAGTTGAATCCCTGGCTGATGCTCTGACTTTGTAGCGCCCTTTCCATAAGAATTTCAGGGAATTCTTTCTTAAATTATGATCTGACCCTCCCCATGTGTTCTGCACTTCCTTGGGGTTGTGTGGTTGTGTCATCATCTACTTCATCAGCAATGGAATCTCCTTTTTTGCACATGTTCAGTAATGTTATAGCATCAAAGCATTGCCAGGGGAGCTATATCGTGGGGAACCAACTAAGAAAATGGCCCACAATCGTCAAACTGGATACACCAACTGAATAACAGTGTTATTCAATAATTATGAAGCACACTAAATGGAAACACTGCACATGTTCCGTTTCCATGATTATCAAATCAATTATAGCATTCTATTATTCTCAGATTACAAGACTAAATTGTCATCAAAAACACACCGTGAACTATTGAGAAAGGGGTGTGTGTGTGAAGAAGAAATACAAGTGTGAGGTGACAAAGCTTACCCACACAAAAAAAAGGAAGGAAGGAAGGAAAGGAACTAAGTATTGAATTTTCTGGATATCCCATATTCTAGAGCCATATATGGCTGTGTTCTCTAAGATAAAACACAGGAGGAAAAAGTATTTTTGTTCAAGAATGTCTAATGACTAGACTAGAAGTGGGGGAGGGAATCTCACTATTTAAGTATTACCATTTTTGCTGTTTAAATGTTACAATGAAAACACATTGTTTCGGATTTTCCCAGTGTTTGCCTGTATTTAAAGAAACAAACTATTTGTATACGCCAACCAGAGCTGCCAGATGAGATTTCACACAAGAACTTTCATTTCCTCCTTTACCCAAGAGAAAATTAGAGTGCCATTTTGGGGAAGAAATGTACTTCCCAGTAGAGATGTCTGATTGACCCTTCAGAGCAGTGGATTGGGATGGAAGCAGCCCCTGTGAGTGAGTGAAAGAGTTTTAGTCACAGCCCATTACTTTGCTCTCTGCATTACTGTCAAATGATTCCTAATAAGTGATACTTTATAGACTGTCCAGGGCCTTTTACTTTGACATTCCATTGCCAAATCTCTCAAATGATCTTGTGCTATTACAACTCTGACATTATTTGAAGAGCATTGCCAGCTATGTAACAGAAATAAATACATCTCAGAAGCACAACGGGGCATGAGCTGCCTTTCAAGGGTCGTCCTGACTGAATTCAGCAGTTAAGTTTTCTCTTAAGAGAATAAAAAATATTTGTACAGTAGATGTCAACCAAACACACCGTGGGCTTATTTTCTTTGCATACAAGTGTGGCTTTATGAGTGTACAGGCTGGAAAAGTTTTTGTTTCATAGATGTGACTGAATGAAATCATTGCAAGATGCCAAAAGAACAGCAACTCCATCCCCCCCACACTGAGGTCTTATTATGGGATGATGTTATCATAACAGGAAGAATATGACTGAAAGAACACAGAGTCCTTTCTAATATTTGACTTCTTATCCCTTACAGGATGGAACAATGGTTGGGAAGCTTCATTTCCAGTGGCTTTGAAAGTGTGCCAAGAAACTCCCTCAGAGGGATGGGGGTTTGATGTTTGTTTTATGTAAGATATTCTATGAGAAGGAGAGCATTGCTAGAGAGATTTCCCTTTTATTTTATGGATGACAGGCACTAAAATCTAGCAGTACACTAAAGGCGAGAGAAAGGATTGTGCAATGCTGAGCAATACTTGTGTTACCAGATAGATGACTGTTACTGTTGCATGTCACCTCCTGGGGTGGGGTGGAGACAGGCTTGAACTGAATTAGGAGCATGCACCACCCCCACCCCCATATTTATTGGATTCAGATATATTGAACCCCCAAAGTATCGGTATTTCCTGATATTCCCGAATCCCAATACCGGTATGGTTTTTGGATTCAGTAAAAATTCAGGAAACCCATTTTTTGGGGTTCCATTATACCCTATGGGGTCCAGTTCTATGAGCCCCAGAAGAAGGTGCCCCCATCCTCCATTGTTTCCAATGGAGTGGGAAAGCCATTTAAAGGGTTCATGGTCCCTTTAAATGCCTTCTCCAAGCCACGTGACTCTGCAGCGAGTGAACTCCAAAGGCATTTAAAGGTCTCACAGTTCCTTTAAACACTTCCAAGTGACGGGTTCACCCAGAAGGTGTTTAAAGGGACTATGAGCCCTTTAAACACCTTTGGAGTTCACTTGCCATGGAGGTGTGCAGCTTGGAGAAGGCATTTAAAGGGACCATGAACCCTTTAAAGTCATGCAGCTTACACTTGGAAATTACCTTATCAGTTCCTATTCCAGAGGTCATCAGTATAGCACATGACTTCATGCCACTGATTGTGCTCCAAATAGTTTCTCCTTGTTTCCTGTGTGATCACTGCTGACTATTCAGATGGTGTTAACAACCTGTGCAGGATGGATCTACTCACAACTGTCCAGAACTTCAGTAATGCCTTGGATGTAAAGAAATCTAGTGCTAATGTAGCCCATGGCATTTTTTCTTTTCTTTTTTTATTATATATCTTTATTGAGTTTTCCAAACTTGTAAAACAAATACACACATAAACAACCACCACCAACATACAACAATACTATAACTAATGTCTTTCCATGTCACATTGATCAAATTAATTGGTTAGTTACATAATTTCTGCATTCTTTCCATTCTTATGTATACCAATTAATATTTCCCATTGCCTATACTCCTGGTCAACTTAAATTTCATCCATTTGCTTTGACCTAAATTTCTTAATTCGAATCCTTTATTCTGCTGGAATTTTCATATTATTATCATCCGGCTTCAATCAGCAATGCCATCCCACCGTTAATTTGCTTAAGAAATTAATACAAGCAGTTAATGCAAATAATACATTTAATACATTTAATCTGTTCCATTCCCCCCTAAGTTTATAGTTTCTAACAGGACATCAAGAGCCCAACCTGCAGGTAACTAACTAACTTATACCACCAATCTATGCCATCTCTCTCTGATTTCAGGAATCTTCTATTAGGCAATCTTATGCTCTTATTTCCAAAAGAATAAACATGCAGACTCGAAACAAAAATGTATTACTCTTTAGAACAATATTCTGGAGTATTCCCTTCCTGTTATATTTTGTTCTTGCCACACAGATTAAGGCCATATTTTAAAATTCTACATAGCTCGCTTCATTGACCTACAACCAATCAATAATTCATTCATGACCTTCATTATAATGGCATAATAATCTATTCCTTTCCTACACAACATTACTCCTTAAACGGATCACAGACCCGTCAGCCCAAACTACAGATTACTAAAAATGATTTGCCCCCAACCAATATGCATCCTCACATCTCAGATTCCAAAGTCTCATATTACTCAAATTTACAGTGTCTATCTCCAAGACAAACAAGCATGTCTACTCAGAGAGGATTGTCTGTTCTTAATATTTAAAGTAATCCTATATAGTTGCATCCTAAACCCACCAATCACTGTTATACAATGCAATGCCCTTATATTTTATTTCTTTTCTGCTTTGATTTTCTGCTTTCATTCATGTGTCGCTGTTCTTTGTACTCTTTGTCTTTTCGCTGTTGCCTTGTGTCCCAATCCAATTGTTTAATGCTAAAGTCTTTAGCTACCTTTAAGCCTTTTTTCTCCTTTTTTCTCCTTTTCTTCTTCTTTTTTTCTCTACAGAGAAGGTTCAACAGACAAATTTTGTTTCCCCCTCCTGTTTTCACATTTTCTCCTTCTCCTTCATCCAACCTAATCGGTAGGTCCTCTTCATATGTCTTTTCTTCCATAGGTGGATAGTGAATTACATGCAACTCTCTCTCCTGCTTTGCTAGCTGTAGTTCATTCCTTTCTTGTGTCCCTTTTATTTGCTCTGTACTAGTGTCCTCTTTGTCAGATGAGCACTGCGCATTCTTCAAAAGATTGTCCCATACTAAATTGAGTGCTTTCTTTATTTCTTCTTGCGAAGTTTTTTGAAAATGTTCAGACCTGAGTTCACACAATACTGCCTCCTGTATCTCGTTACAAACGGCGGCCATCTCCATTTTGTTCAAACTCTTTGCTCCACTTTCTTCCCCACATTCATCAAAAATAAGCAATACAATTCCCCATAGCCCTCTTAATGTTCTATTTAAGTTCTTAGGAGAGTGATATTACTTCCAGCAGACGCTGTTTCTTACCCCAGCAATCTTCCTCAGTCTCAATTCCCAGAAACATTTCCTGGCCGATTCTCTTTATCCATAGGGAAAGTCCACAGACGGGGTTTTAGTGTAGCCTTTTATTTCGCCCAGATTGTAGGCTGCACGTATCCTTCAAAAAGACATGGAAAGTCTCTTTCAACAAACCCAGAAGCAAATATCTAAAAACACGGCTGGCAGCTGCTAGTCGGGAACATGGCAGCCATGTTCCCGTTCTGCCCCGCGCTCCCGCTTCGAGGCAAGCCGGTCACACACCCCTCTTTGCCAGGGAAAAGGGGGGGGCGGAAAAGCCTCCTACACTTGGCCTCCCTCCAGGAGAGCCAAGCAGAGCGACCCCCGAACCTGGGGGGGCTCCGAAAGAGCGCGTGGGAGTTGGGCGTCCCCGGGATCTCCCGAGAGACACGCCCGTGCGCAGCGCCGCACTGCCGGAAACTGGCATTTTTTCTTTAACATGTTATTTTATTTTTGTTAAAAGGGCATAGCATATAGGTCCTAAGAAGCCAAAGACCACAGAACATGGTTAGTAAGTAAAGTTCCTCCTGTATTACCTACTGCAGGCTCCATCCCTCAGTCAGTCTGGCCTGCAGCAGGAGAGAGAAAGCCTGACTAAGAGAACTGCTAGTTTCTTTTCAGGTATGTGATGGGCCCAGCTAACTTTTCATCTTCTTTGTATGAAATCAGCAAGAAACTAGAATGTCTGATTCATACAATGCTTAAGAGAAAGTTGTCCTGTTTTCAGACAGTGTCATAGATGTAACAAACATGAAATTGAGCAAACTTCAGAGGATGGCGGAAGACAGGAAGGCCTGGTGTGATCTGGTTCATGGGGTCATGAAGAGTCGGACTCAACTGTGCAACTGAACAACAACAAAAAATAACCCATGAAAAGTGCAAGCTGAACTGAAGGGAGAGACCGCAGAGGAAGAAAGAGTATTGAGGCATGATGGTGGGACTTAACTAAATCAAGTTGCCCTTTAAAGTCATTGTTCCCACACCCTCCCACACTAAGGTATCAAGGTTTCACATCTTATACTACTAGCAACACCAGAGATTTTCCTTTGATCATGGACCAAGTCTTTGTCATTTCTAGATTGCATTTTTAGTTACTGCACATGCCACATTCTCAAAACCTTCCTGATTTACCTGTGATAATAATCTGTCTTTTTGCCCATTTCCCAAATCAGCCAACTATACACACACACACCCCTGAGACAAATTCCTTTTCTTTAAGAGGCATTATTTCATTTGAAAAACCATATCAAGTAGAGAAATTCTTAGTGTACTTTAGTCACAATGTTTTCTTTTGATATGCCACGAGTTTCTTTTTAAATGGGTCTTTCTTTCCTTGCCAGCAAAGTAAGCCCTATTTTAGACTCTCGATTGGCCCAGAATTAGAGGCAAGTAGGCAAGGGTAAATTGGTCTCAAACAACCATATGGCACACTATGGAAAAAAGATTTATTTTCCAAGCTGGCTAGGGAAGACAAAAGCATAGTAGAAATGTGTACATTAGGGGAAAGCTCCTTTGAAGAAACCATTAAAAATGCCATTTTACAGCATTCTAATAAATAAAACCATGTTCAAGAAGTACAAAATAGTGTTGGTTGTAATAAATATATATCAGATTTCATTAAGGAGGGCCATTAAGGCTGGAGACAGGCAATAGAGTTTATAGTGAATAGGAGGGAGTCTGAAAATTAGATTGCTACTTATAATGTGTTCACTTACTTCCCTTTTGCTTTCTGGGGATTTGAACTGTATCTAAAATCTGGTTGAGCAAATATAACACTTCAGGGCCAGCTTAAGATCATTTGCTGCCCTAAGTTAGCAGGGCTGCAGAGGCTTGGCTCAAGCCCAGCTGCAGGGGTGCCAGGCCAACCAATGGTAGGAATCAGGAGACAGAGATGGGGCATTTACCTTCTCATGAGGGTCTGACAACCTTCATGAGAGGGAAAATGCCCCAACTCTGGCTCCTGTTTACCATCATCACTTGGAGCAGTGGCAGAAGAATTTTTTTGTAAATGGCCACTAGGAAACCCAGAAGTGACATCACTCCACTCTAGGAATGACCATACCACAGAATTTTACCGTAGGGTTTATCATAGAGTTTCCAGCTATTTTGAGAAAGGTGTGACATCACTCCCATAGAAAAGCTAGAAGTGACATCATGCCATTGCTGATGGCTGCCCCTCATGCCCCCCCCAAGATATCTTTCTGGTTGCGGTGTGGGCCTTAGAAATAATGGTAGGTATATGCCTGTTGCCATTTCCCATGTGCTACACCTGGAACAAACGGAGCCTCAGCAGTACTTTGACAATTCAGGGTCTAACCTGGGACCCATCTGGTGGCCTAAGAAGTGACAGAAGACATTAAGCTAGCTTATTGCCTGCTCCTGGGCTTCATTCAGCTGGGAGCAAACCAAGCCTCAGTGTCACATTGGAGCTCTCTTGGGTGGAGAACTGGCCCTGCCAACAGTGGGACAGAATAAGAGTATGCATATTATATGAAGAAATGATTTTCTTAAGCAGCTTGAAAAAGAAGGAGGAGGAGAAGGAGGTTGGATTTATACCCCGCCCTTCACTTGGAGTCTCAAAGCGACTTACAAACTCCTTTCCCTTCCTCTCCCCACAGGCCCATAGCTACGGTGGGGCATTTGCGGGTGGGGCCCCCTGACTTACCTCAAATTCCCCTTCAAATGCCCCCCAACTCTGTCCCCAATAAAGAGGCATCCTTGGCCACAATCCCCACCCTCATCCCCTTCCACTCACCAGGCAGTAAATGTTGACAGCCGAGGCAAGTTGTTATATTATGCAGTTCCGCAGGGCCTGTAAGACGGAGCTCTTCTGCCAGGCTTTCGCATAGGAGCCGCCACTGCTACTGTACCACCACCGAGTTGCCATCTTTGACAGTGGATTCTATCAGGATGTGAGCTGGCCCTGGCAAGACGACCAGACGAACTGAAGAAGTGGTTATGAACGGACGACAGTACTATCCGAAACTTTTGCTGATGGGTTATGCTGGTTAATGGAACCCCATCTTGGACTGGTAAGAGCTTATTCTCTAGAGCACCAGCACTTTGTTTGTGATTGATTGTTTTATTCTGTTTTTAGTTGTTGAATTATGGCATATGCCTCTTTTGTTAGCTGCCCTGAGCCCGTTTGGGGAGGGCGGGATATAAATTTGATAAATAAATAAATATCGTTCCTGGTAAAGAAAAAGCCCTTTGGAACATTCCATTTCTAAGAAAAGGGGGGGAGCTCAGAGAACCAACTGCAGCCACCCTTTGAAAGATGCGCAATCTGCTATTTTAAATCCTTTCTGCTATTTTAAATCCTTCCCATCAGCCCTAAAACTTTGTTGGTCTTAAAGGTACCCCTGGCCTGGACTCAAAACTTTGTCACACATACACCCCCACACTGCACATTTTGGTACATTCCTCTGCTCCATATAGGAGCCAGGAAGGTCACAACAGCTTCTCCAGTCTCCTAGGTGAGCGTCTGAAATGCCTTCTCCTTCAGCTGCCTGGTACTTCATCAGTGCAGCCAACATGGAGCTAGCTGGGGTGAAGGCTCTGAGGAGACAGGAGGGAAGCCTTCAGTCACCACAGCCACCTAAGGAACCTCTGGCCATGCAGAGTTCCTTGGAGAAGGTCAGCGCTTGCTCGGGTTGTTTTGAAGGAGTGTCTGGTGCCAGTCTCATGCCAGGGGGAGGTCGTGGCAAGGAATGATCCTGGGAGATCTTTAGCACCAGTTTCCTAATCACTCTGTAACAAAACAAAACACACACTGAGGAAAGCACACTTGAAACTTTTCAGCCTCCGTTTAGGCGGGGAGGCAAGAGGGAGTTAATTAAATTACCTTTAATTAAATTAGCCAGTGCCCCCTGAGAAATTAAAATGCCCCCCAACTTTAAAAATCCTAGCTACAGGCCTGCCTCACCACAACAGACATCCGGTGAGGTAGGTGGGGCTGAGAGAGGTCTTTCAGCTCTTTTAAAAACCAATGTCTGTCTCAAAACTTTGATTTAGAATAAAACCTAACTTAAGACATGACAGTCGGAGATCGACTGGGAAAGGCCTGTCTGACATGAGATTTACAATGTGACTTAATCCTTTTTCTCCACATTATTTCCCAGTGTTAGCCCCCCACCTCACCCCAGCTGCCACTATTTGTCCCACAGGGGAATACATTCTTACATAATACCAGTATGATTTCTCCTTTCTCCAACTATCTACAAATGTTAATATTGGGGGGGGGGGACTTAAGAGATCATCAACATCTGGAAGCAGAAGCAGAATCCATTCAAACTTCCCAGGTTGATAAACATGGTAACCAATACACTGAGTAAACTGTGACCACACGTCACCTGCAGTGTTGCATGAATCTGCTGCATATTAGAACCATTCTGTAGAAGGGACTACAGAATAGCTCCTCAGTTGATGCTCTGCTAGGACAGCCCTTCTTCAGCCCTTCATGGGTTCCAGCTAAACAGGTGCTGAACCAGCACTTAAATTGCTGCAAGGTATTTGGGATATTATTCCTTCTTGGCATCCTATAGTCTGTGATGATAAAACTGACATTTGTTCAGTGGGTTCTTCCTTTGTTTAGTATGGAGGTTGTCAACTGGATTGGGGGGAAATGTCCTGTACCTCTAATAGAGGTTTAATGAGTAGAAATGATTAGCTGAAGCTTTTCATGGCATGAAGTTAAATAATGGCACCTAATAATGGCTTGCAGATGAAACTGATATTAAAGGGACAGCTAGGACCAGTGACATCATCACATCAGGTACGTTGGGGGCGGGGCCACTATCATTCGAGGGAAAACCATAGAGTCTCCGTGCTCCCAGCACTTTGGGGGTGGGGTTCCCCCGGCGGCCCAATCCGGGCCAGCGGGGAATGGACCCATCGAGCAGGGGTTTCCTTTCCCCCCCCAGGGGGGACCTGGCAACCCTAATTGCAGAACTTCATTAATTTTAAAATAAATTGAGATGCATTCTGAACATGGCATGACTCTGGCTTCAAGGCTCTACAGATGATTTGGGCCCCAGGAATTTTGTCCCCTCCAGTCACTTCTTCTTGGTGGCCCTGTTTCTAGCTCTTCTCTAAGAGACTGAAACCTGTAGGGCAGGGGTGTCAAACATAAGGCCCGGGGTCCAGAATCAATCTGTCCAGGGCTCTTATGTGGTCCACAAGCAACTAATGCAAGGGAGGGAACTGCTTGGGGGAGTGTGGCTTCAGCATGGCAGAACAACCTTGTCTGCAAGAGTCAAGCAGTGTGGGAGTGTCTGCCCTGTGCTGCACTGCTGGCTGTCCTGTCTCCCCATATGGGTTTTCCTTTGCACCTCTCTTCCAGCCCATGGAGCCTTGCAGTGAGGACACACCAACTCAGAGCTTACCAGCTGCTGTCCTCTATACAGTTTCTATCTTCGGTACCTGGTGTTATGTTTATGGCATACATGGCCCAGCCCAACAAAGTGACATTTATGTCAGATCTGGCCTTCGTAACAAATGAGTTCGATACCTCTGCTGTAGGGCTTTGTAGAATGAGGTCCCTGACTGGAGTGCCCAAGTAGCCAGCAATAGGAATGTACAAATATGCCATTTTCCTTTTGTTTTTATTTTTCTCTGTATACATTGTGAGTACTTTTGTCCCATCTTTTTTCAGTACTAGTTTTGTCACTACATGCATTTATTTTATGGTATTTTATGCCTTTTTTGGATGCTATTTTACAGTGTTTACATACCACTTATACGTTATATGCCATTTTGTGCCCTTTATGTGGAGGAACAGGTGTCTATCTGAATGTTAATTTACTGTTGGACTTCATTATTTTGGTCAGCAAAAGACAACTGCAGTTTTATCCTTAAATGATCAAAAACAATTTACTTTGAGAGCTGCTAGTTCCTGAGTTGTCAGAGACCAGCTGTCTTGTCTCCTCAGAGCTGCTGGAGATGGGTGGGGTGGCCTACTTATGATCTAGCAGATTCTGAGAAGGAGAGACTACCATCAAGCTAAACATTAGTTGATATTTATTATTCTGTTGCCTGGCTGTCTGGTTTAGAGTATTTCAGATGAGTTCAGATTGGGAGGGAGAGTCAAGAGGTTAATGTAATTGATAGGAAACTTTTCTAACCAACATAGTGAAACAAAAAAAGGTGAAACAGAAGATGTTTCCCCCCTACAGTGCTTTCACCAATCTTTGCTGGCTTGAGAAGGCTCTTCTATACAAATAACATTTCTCTCCAGATCTGGCATATTACCTTTAAAGCTGATGATGGGGCCAGTAGCGGGAGAAGGATGCATATCCTTCCCAGAGGGAGTTGCATGATGACATCAAAAGCATGGGTTTGTGATGGAATTACTGAGGGACTACATTGCCCAACTCTGACCTAGTAACAGATGCCTTTTTCCTGAAGGGAGGAAGAAAGGGGCAGAGAAAAAGGGAAGAGAAGGAGAGAGCAGAGGTCTGAGGGAAAAACTGCCGGAGAGACTGGCCTGTGAGAACTCCAAGGAGTGGTACTTGTGAAAGTTGAAGTAGAGGATTTGGACTCCTGCTGTCAGATTGAAGCTCCAGGTAGACACTTTTCTGTGCCACGAAAGCCCTGGGAAGAAGTGCCTGGATTAGGGCAGTCCTGCAGCTTTAGTGGAAAGCATACCTTTGGTACCTTTGGAACCTGGTTATAGCTTTCTATCCATTCTCAGTTAAGGTTTTGTTGTTTAGTTGCCCCATTAAAGCTTTATTGCTATTACTACATGTCCCTACAGTTGCTGGAACCCATAAGGGTCAATAATAGAAATGCACGCCCTGAAGTTCCTTCTGCATTTACCTCAAAGCTTATTTGCCTGGTGTTATGTCCGCAGACTGCCACTGGGCGCCCGTGATTCAGCGGAGCTTGAGTGCAGAGAACAATGATACCACTCTAATGGCAGAAAGTGAAGAGGACCTTAAGAGCCTCTTGCTCAGGGTAAAAGAGGAGAGCGCAAAAGTGGGCTTGAAGCTCAACATCAAAAAAACTAAGATCATGGCATCCGGCCCCATCATTCTTTGGCAAATAGAAGGGGAAGTCGTGGAAGAAGTGACAGACTTCACGTTCCTGGGAACCCAGATCACCGCAGACTGTGACAGCAGCCATGAAATTAAAAGACGCCTGCTTCTTGGGAGGAAAGCGATGGTGAACCTAAACAGCATGATAAAAAGTAAAGACATCACCCTGCCAACAAAAGTCCGCATGGTCAAAGCAATGGTATTCCCAGTAGTCATGTATGGCTGTGAGAGTTGGACTATAAGGAAGGCCGAGCGGCGAAGAATAGATGCTTTTGAACTATGGTGCTGGAGAAGACTCTTGAGAGTCCCTTGGACTGCAAGAAGATCAAATCAGTCAATCCTAAAAGAAATCAACCCTGACTGTTCCCTAAAAGGCCAGATAATGAAACTGAAGCTCAAATACTTTGGCCACCAAATGAGAAGGGAGCGCTCACTGGAGAAGACCCTGATGCTGGGAAAGATTGAAGGTCAAAGAAGACGTGGACGGCAAAGGAGGAGATGGTTAGACAGTGTCATAGATGCAATGAACATGAAATTGAGCAAACTTCAGAGGACGGCGTAAGACAGGTAGGCCTGGCGTGATCTGGTCCATGGGGTCGCAGAGAGTTGGACTCAACTGTGCGACTGAACAACAACAACACACCATTAAACTTTTGTCCCAATTGAATAGAAAACAAAGATGTTACAGATACATAAACTAAAGGAAAATTAAAACAAAAACTAATTCATTCAAAAATGAATGAAATGGAAAATAAGTGAAAATTTGGAAGCCAAACAAAAACAATGTTGTGTACATCCTTTTTGCAAAATTTTGGGCATTCTCCTGCATTGGTAGAAATACCCATGTTCCTAAGGCTTTTCATCTTCCACCAACACTATGAAATCAGGCATTTTTTGTCAATCTTGTGTACTCGGGGAGAGGTGGGGAGGGGAAACCAGGAGTCATGCTTGCTTAGCCCACTGAAATCAAGTGTGTAAGAGGCATATGTGCTTTCACAAGGATTTACAGGGATTTAAGAAAAGACCTTCATAATATAGATCATTCTTATCTCAGGTTATCAATGTTTATGCAATGCTGTTGCTGGGGTTGCAATGTGAAGTGGAAAACTGGTGTGGGGGGAATTATTTATTCCTTCCCTCTTGTGACATTTTCTTGCTGAAAATTCCCCCAGGTGTTGGTCCCCAGAGGGACCTGGCAACTCCATTTTGGCCACAATAGAGAACACTTTTGGGTATACATAACTTTTCTCCAGCAGTAAAATCAGTTGGCAGGGAGTGATTTTTAACTGGGTCTGGGTAAAACAATGCAAGAGGAGAGTTAAATACCTGCCCCCCATCTTTCTTTTTAACTTGCAGCATCAGCAACTATATTGCAAAAAATGTTTTAAAAGTTGGTTAAAAGGACTGTGAAACTTCACAGGTCATATAATTCTGCCATTAAGTGTGCTTAAATTTTCTGGATTGTGTCCATTGTTTTATAAAATAGCTTTGTAGTGTTTATTATTTTTATTTTGGTGTCAGTTATGTAATAAATTACAATGGTAGACTCAAGCAGTCAGTTCACTCAGACATTTATCACCTATTTTAACAAGCCATAATGTTAAAGTTCACAATTCAAATTTTGATTGACAGATAGAATTCAAAATGCTCCTTTGATGATATCGGTACGATGAGAAATCCATACTAATTACATTAAAGCAGTTATTGGCCTCACACTTATGAAGATTAATGGGAGCCTATTCTCATGATTTATCCCCAATATACTTTCATGATCAGAAAGGCTAATATGCTCATAATGAGAACTCTCCTAGCAAGTGATTATCTCTCAAGTATATGATTAACAGGTGTACAATTAAACTTGCACAATGGCATCAACCATATTGGAATGAATAGGTTTAAGTATGAATCATCCAACAAGGAATGTTTGTATTCAGAATTCATGCTCAATATTCAATCCCCCTGGTCCAGGAATCAACTCCTTTGAACTTCTGAATGTATTCACCCAATTGAAATTAATATTTTATATGTGTCGGACTTTAATAGGAGAAACATAGTATGCATGAGGGATAACTATTTGCAGACACTAGAGGAATGTCTAATGCAAAGGGGGTAAGCAGTCAAAAATTACATAACCATAAATCAGAAATTGTCCTTTTATACCCATAGCACAGTTTCCAGAACAGAAAAATTTAGAATTCTATTTGGCCTGAATATACAATCCTATCCTATAGTAAGTCAGACTATTGGACTGTCTTTCCAGAGGCATCCCTTGGATATGGCAAGCAGTGCAACTGTCCCAGGTTTCATGTTTTGGTGGAAATCCTACATCACTGCCAAGTGCAACTAGTGACTCCAGGTTTCAGGAGATCAGTAGGGTGGTTTTGGAGCTGAAAGCATGTGGAGCTGCATGCTTTGAGCCCCAAAGCCATTCCCCATCAGCTGGGCAGTGGAGAGTCTCCTTGGTGGCTGGTGTGGAGGTAGCTGCCCTGCCTAACACTTCATCCAACATGTTAACCACTGCAGCTAGGGTTGCTGGTCTCCAGGTAGGACCTGGAGATGTCCTAGAATAACATCTGACCTCCAAATTACAGAGATCAGTTTCCCTTGAGGAAATGTCTGTTTTAGAGAGTTGACTCTATGGCATTCTCCATGCTGAGGTCCCTCCCTTTCCAAATCCTGCCTTCCCCAGATTCCACCCCTAACTCTCCAGGAATTTCCCAACCCAGAGTTGGCAACCCTAACAGTAGCACACTACTCCTCTGGTATCTCCTCTGAGAGATAGTGGCTTGCTTCATGAGGTCTCAGGCAAATACCTTTCCCAGCCTTAATACCCACTGTCATTTGTAAACGGGAGAGGCCAATGATTGGATTGAGGCACACATGCTCTCTGCTGCTAATGGACTATTGGAGTTCAGCCCCTTGACATTTTTACATAAACATGCCCTTGCACTCAGTGTGAGGGTCAGGTCGGCTACAAAATGATCCTTTCTCTGAATGGATGGACAGCCGAAAATATGCAACCCCAGTAGAATATTGCTTTGTAATTAGAAAGCAGGAAGACTTAACAGGAGTTTAGAGCTAGGCTGCTTGGGTCCCGTGGTGTTTAGTCAGTGGGCTGAGGAACATAGTACAAGGTTATGAAGGGGTGGGGTCCCTGCATGATCCTAAAGGGGGGTCCCCTTAAGGGACTATGGGGATGATGAATATGGTGGCCACCTCTGGGGCCAGCATGCTGACCATGCTCCCAGGAGGCTAGTGACAGGCATGAATAGTTTTGTCCATCATTTCTTGCCTGATCGCTGGTTCCCTTTCCCTGGTTACCCCAAACACTTGTGTCGGGGGCTTCACTGCCAGCAGCTGAGCTGGCAGCAGCACCTGTTGTTTCCCACCCATGTGGCACCAAGACCTAAGAATCTGTAAACAATAACTTTGCCTGGAATTCCTGTGTCATCCTTCTCTCCACTCCAGGCGTAGTTCTCATGAGAAGCAGCTATAAAATGTAGTGTAGTGTAGCTCCCTGTTCATTCAAAGGAGGCTGCGTAGGAGAACATCCTGCTGGACGTGGTCCCGTGTAAATTATTGTGCAAAGAGCTTGCTCATGTTCCAGTTTTCCTTTTTGTCCCCAAATTAGAACACAGAGATTGAAATGCCAATCCTGCAGGCTTTATTCAGTGGAACAATAGTGAAATCTTATTCCATCAAAAATTCTCTAATTATCCCCACATGGCTCCTTTCCCACTAAAGATCCATTATTACAAAACATGTGTAAGTTAAGACAAACACCATGCTTAAAGCGCATTCAGCAGTATTGGCACCCTCCCTCCATAACTCTTCGAGACTGGAGAAGAATGTTACTTCCCATAGCTAATTGCACTGCCTTGGCAGAATGCAAGATGTCAAGGGTAGTTTTGTATGTGTTGATGAATAAAAGGATTTATTCAGGCCTGGCATAAGTAGGAGCAGTTCCCAAGGCTATATCTGAACCACAACACCAAGGAGAAAGATAAGTATCTGGAAGCTTTACACTGGGCCTGCTCTTATATAGCAAAGCTCCCTTTCACCAGCAGAGATAAGACATTCCTGTACAGTTAAATCCCTCATTCCTGGACATTTCTTCTCCCCCAAATCTGAGCGTTGTTTAAAACGTTTTTTCACAGTCTAATGAAATATAACTTGTTTTCTCAGGAACTTGATACCACATTATAATCCCCCTTCTTCCTACTTTGTGATTCAAATGAACTTATATGAAAAGACTCTGGTCTAACAGCTTCGTGAATCAACTTATACCTACACAAGAAGATTCTAGTCCTCTTGAATGTGTTTTCCTGTGCCAATAGATGAGCTTCATAGAAACTTTCTGCTGGAATTTTAAGAAATTTGGAAAACATCCTATCCCCTATCATATCCCAAAATCATGTAACTATCTAATTTTGGATATTTTTACACCAAATCTCAGAACTTACATTGAGTGTTGTGTGATAATATGTGAATTGTTTTTGAAGCAAAATCACTCACAAAATCTAGCCCATTATCAGAGAGAAAGTGAGAACAGGATCTCCTAGCCAGGCACAGGGAACTCTGTACTTTCTCTCCATCAGATTTTCTCATGGAGAAGTGGGTGCGCAGTTATGCCTTCAATCAATCAGTCAGTCAGAACCTTTATTGGCATATCACATAGTTATGCCTAATGTTAAGGCTGTGTATACTGGCAATCACTTGTGAAGCGCAATGGCAAAGACTTCCTTCTGACTACCACCACCGAACTAAGCTCTAATCCAACGCTGGCAACTTGATAATAACTGTGCAGACATAATGGGCGACAGCCTTGTTGCAGGGGAGGAAATCCAATTAATTTGTATACTAATTGAAACCTCTTTTCCTATACAAGTCATTTATGCAAGTCAATTGAGTGACGATGTTGACTAGATGGGAATTACAAACATCTTCTAGTCTAGTCAGTGTCATGTCTAAAAAACTGAAAAGAGGAAATGTTCTTAAATGGGAGGCGGTAGAGAGTTAGCCTTTCTCACTTCCCCCTTCTGTTTGGAAAAAGGGCTGCATGTGCTGATAAGTATTAATTCTTGAACATAATTTAATAAGAGGAAGTGAGTATATTACCCATAATTGATGCTGTCCAGTATGGGCTTACAGCAATCATACTGAAATGTTCATGTCTATGTCTTATGTATACATCCAGTTGTGTGCGTAGTGCTTCTTCCATACATGCAGGTAAATGAGGTTTAAAGCCCCTGTTCCATACGCCAACACTACATTCATGATAAACCCATTAATAAAGCCCAGTGCACAAATAATGGGTATTTGAATTTAAGACCATTCTGGGCAATACTTTTTAATTGCATTGTGGATTCCCTGTGCAAATATGCTCCAGTTAAATGTAGCAAACCACATACACACAAATCAATAGCAAATAAATAGATTTGCTGTTATTAATTAATAAAAGATCTCTGGGATGTAACACCACTGTGACCCAATGCCTTATCCCACAATTAGCCTTTGGATGACAAGATAAATTCCAGCAGTTACACAGTGGTTGTAATTATAGGAAAATGTTGGGAGTAGAAGCATTCCACAGATAAATTGGCATTCATCATGTCTGCTGTCTTCTATGAAGAACTGTAGGGGCTTGAAGGGGCAACATAGTACATGCAATTAGACCTCAACAGAATTAGAGAGAAGTCAAGGTTTAGAAACTAAAGGGTCCTAATGATATCTACATGTCAGAAAACATCTATGTGAAAGTAAAATTTTAGATAACAAGGCTTGGAAATTCATTTGCCTGAGACTTTAGAGAGTTGCTGCGCACAAGAGGAGACAACAGTGGGCAATACAGCCAGTGCGGTGTAGTAGCTGTGCTGAAGAGAAATTAAAGATCCAGCTGAAAGTCTGCATTCAGGCATGGAGTTCATTAGGTGACCTTGGGGCAGTCACCTTCTCTCAGTTTATCTTGCCTTACAGAGTTATTGTGAGGACAAAAACAAAGAGGGCGGAACCATGTACACCACCAAGAACACCTTGCAAGACATGCAATGAAAAGGAAATTTATAACTTTTCCCATGCTTCTCCTGGCTTTCAGGAGACTTTGCAAGGCTGAGCTATTCAGGAGAACCTTTTGAGGGCAGATGGAGGGGATTAATTATCTGCCGTGTTCAATTGGTTTTTGTTGTAGGATAGTTACTTTAAAATTTTATATCATAAGCCACTCTGAGTCCCATTCCAGATGAAAGGCAGAGTAGAAGAGTTTTAAATAAATCGATATATCTCATTCTCAACTGAGCCCCCTCTGTGGGTACGAAGGAAGATTTGCCCCACAAATTTGACAGATTGCTTGTATCTCTGCACCCAACCACATGCGACCTTGATCCGTGCCCCTCTTGGCTCATTAAAATGGGTCACGAGGGGTTTCGAGGTGCCCTGTGGGAGATTGTCAACAAGTCTCTCTTGGAGGGACGGTTCCCCAAGACACTCAAGGAAGCGATGGTCCACCCTCTCTTGAAAAAACTATCTTTGGACCCGGCCAAATTGGCCAACTATCGGCCGGTGTCCAATTTGCCCTATTTGGGCAAACTTATTGAGAGAGCGGTGGCGATACAGCTACAGAGCTTTCTGGATGACGCCTCTGTCCTCGATCCCTTCCAGCCCTGGTCATGGAATGGAGACTGTACTGGTCGCTCTGACTGACGACCTCCGTAGGCATCTGGATTGTGGCAGTGTGGTGGCACTGTTGTTGTTAGATCTGTCGGCCGCATTTGATATGGTCGACCATCAGTTGCTGGCCCACCGCCTCATCGACATTGGGATTCAGGGGCTTTTCCTTCAATGGTTGGCCTCTTTTCTCCAAGGTTGGGGACAAAGGGTGGCGATAGGGGATCAGCGGTCCCAGAGGTGGCCCCTTGAATGTGGGGTACCTCAAGGGGCAGTGCTATCCCCGATGTTGTTTAACATCTACATGCACCCCCTTGCCCAGATTGCCCGGAGTTGTGGGCTTGGGTGTCATCAATATGCAGATGACACCCAGCTATATCTGATGTTGGGCAGCCAGTCGGACTCCACTCCAGATGACCTTCACCGGGCGTTACAGGCCGTGGCTGGTTGGCTCAGACTGAGTCGGCTGAAACTAAACCCGGCAAAGACGGAGGTCCTGGGTCTGAGTCGGATCGGTTCGGGGTTGGGGCTCCCTCTCCCGACCTTCGATGGGGCACCGTTGGTGCCAGCATCGGAGGTTAGGAGTTTGGGTGTGCTCCTGGACTCCTCATTAACGATGGAGGCTCAGGTAGCAGCCACTGCCAAGTCAGCCTTCTACCATCTTCGGCTGGTGCGGCAGTTGGTCCCCTTCCTCGACCGTGATGACCTGGCCACAGTGATCCATGCGACGGTCCCCTCAAGGCTAGACTACTGTAACACTCTCTACATGGGGCTGCCTTTGTCGCAAATTCGGAAGCTGCAACTAGTGCAGAATGCTGCAGCCAGGCTGTTGATGGGTCTCCCTAGACGGGATCACATCCGGCCTGTGCTGAAAGCGCTGCACTGGCTGCCAATGGCATAACAGATTCGCTTCAAAGTGCTGGTTCTTACCTTTAAAGCCCTATATGGCCAGGGTCCAGCCTACCTAAGGGACCGCCTTTCCCCGTATGTTCCCCCAAGGGCACTACGGTCAGGGAGCCAAAACCTCCTGGATATTCCAGGCCCCAAGACCATCAAACTTGCTGTGACCAGGGCCAGCACGTTTTCAGTGGCGGCTCCTACCTGGTGGAATGAGCTCCCAAAAGAGATTCAGGCCCTGCGGGACCTTGTGCAGTTCCGCAAGGCCTGCAAAACGGATCTCTTCCACCAGGCTTTTGAGTAGGAGCCGCCGCCACCATTATTCCATCAACGTTTCTTCATTACTGCACTTTACCACCGCTGGTGCGGGTATCACCTGGAGGGTGCAAGATGTCCCTGGCAGATGACAGGGTTGTGGGGACATATATTGTGGTTATTCTGTTATAACATCTTCAGAACACCATCTTGGCTTTATGACTTGGAGTGAGTATTGGAGCACCGATTTTTATTATTGTATACTATTTTAATAACTGTATTAGGCCGTATTATTGTATTTTTATACTGTTTTATTGTTATAAATTTGGCATGTATGGCCTTGTTAGCCGCCCTGAGCCTTCGGGGAGGGCGGGATATAAATCCAAAGAATGAATAAGTAATAAATAAATATAAATAAATAAACTTGGGGGAGCCCCCTCCAAGGTTTGCAGAAAAATCTAAAAACCCAAATGAAGAAGAGAAGAAAAGATTGGATTTATACCCCGCCCTTCACTACCCAAAAGGGTCTCAGAACAGCTTACAAATTCCTTTCCCTTCCCCTCCGCCCCAACAGACACCCTGTGAGGTAGGTGGGGCTGAGAGAGCTCTTGACAGAAACTGCTCTTTTTCAAGAACAGCTCTTATCAGAACTATGGCTTGCTCATCCAGCCAGGTGCAAGTGGAGGAGTGGGGAATCAAACCTGGTTCTCCCAGATTAGAGTCCGCGCACTTAACCACTACACCAAACTGGCTCTCAGTTTGAGAGGGGGGGTTAAACATCTTCAAAGGAACTTAACTGCACTTGTGCAGAACCAATGCCAACTCCACCATCCCCACCACTGCTGTCCCTCCTCTGCAGCAATGATATGCAAGGGGAAGACTGTGGGCAGGCGGGAGGCGGAGACACCAGTGCCTGCCCCATCATTGCTGCCTCTCCAGCAGCAATGCTGTGGGCCAGAGGAGGAGGAATTGCTACTGCGACCACCAGGTCCACCATCACTGACTCCTTGGTAGTGGTGCTGTGGCCAGAGGGAGGGGTAGGAACCACTGATGTTACCACTCCACCAGGCCCGCCATTACTGCCTCTGCAGCAGCAGCAGCGATTTATTTATTTTATTTATTTAACGATCGGCTTGATATCCCGCTCTAATCCCTTGGTTAGGGGTCTCTGAGCGGCTTACAAATTTCTGGTGCTAATCACCAATTTTTCCCTAGCTAGGGCCACAGAGTGTAAGGGGATGGGACAACCTACCGGCACCCCCCTGTGGTGGTGGTTGTTGTTGTTTCTTCGTCAGGTCGGCTCGGCTCGGTCGGGTCCCCGGACTTGGTGGGGGTGTTTTCTCCCGGCGTTCGGTAGTGGTGGCGATCTTCCTCCTAAGGCGCGCAGCTCCACCTGCTTCCGGCCCGGCAACGTCCCTTCCGGCTCCGCTGGGCTGGTGCTCGGCATCTGCGCACGCCTTTTTCTTCTTCGCAGCAGCGTTCGATGTATTTCTTTCTGCCACCAGGGATCGCTCCATCGTGAGCCTCCGATTGCATTTGCTCGCCGCCGCCACGCCACCAATGCCGTCCACGCCAGGTTTGCCGCCGCCGCCGTCTTCAGCCAACCACACAGGGTGCCCTCCACCCCTCTAAGGGTGGGTACCCATTTATCTACTTGCAATTAGGTTGCTTTCGAAACCGCTGGGTAGGCGGGAGCTAGGACGACGGTCGAGAGCTCACCTCGACCACGGTGGTACTCGAACAGCCATAGTGGCTGCTCGGTGATGTTACAGTGCAGGCGTTTAACCGCCTGCGCCACCGCAGGGGAGAAGGAGCCAGCAGTGGTGCAGCAGGCAGGTGAGAAAGAGAGAGAGGGAAAACAAGATGGGGTGGAGGATGGAAAAGTGAGGGAAGAAAGTATGTGTGTGAGAGAGAGTGACAGTAGGCTCTGGGAGAGGGAGAAAGAGAACAAAAAACTGATGGGGTGGCGTGGGACAAAGAAAGAAAGAGAATGTGTGTGTGTGTGTGACTGTAGCAGTGGAGGAGAAAAAATGATGGGGTAGGAGACAGAGAAAGCGAGAGAGAGAAGGACAGTAGATATTGGGGTTGTGGGAACAAGAGGGAAAGACTGACAATAGACATTGGGGTGAGGGAGAAAGAGAGAGAGAGAGAGAGAGACTGAGAGAGAAAGTGAAGGCAATGGTTGTGGGAGAGGGGAGGAAGCAAAAGTGGGGGGAATAGGATGGCGACTCGCACAACTGCCTTGTGGGTCCCTGCTTGTAATCTCTAATCTCTATACATATACAGTATGGACACAGATTTAGGATACTTCCAGTGACTGTAGAGAGATGAATGTGGAGTTTAATGAAAACGAAAGGGACAGAGATAAAAATTGGCTTTGCAAACAAACAAAAAACCCTTCCCAGGAATGCAAAAATTATCACTGCCTAACAAAAATGCAGTCTCCAGCCTTGGGTCCTGTCTGGATTTGCTCGCCACTCTGGATTTTCTCAGTGTTCGAGTTGAAGCAAGTTAAGTCCATGGCAAAACAGCATTCAAATAACTCAGGGCAACAGCAGGCTGAAACTGGGCTGACCACTGAAAGGAGGTAATGTAATGCAGAATGGGAGTTGGAGAGCTCTCCAGTTGGACCTTCTTTGCAGAAGGCTGGAGCTCAGAGCAGAATATATGCTTCTGAACCATGTTGCTTGTAGTGCTGCAGTGTCAAAGAAAGCTGAAGCTCTAACAGCTAAATACAAGCACAAGGGCTTATTGACAGGAGGGGTTGGGAACTGTTGGTAGGAAGAGATGCAGAAAAGCATGGAGGCAGTGCAAGGGGACTGTGTGCCAATAGGATTTGTAAGGGATGCTTGACTGGGCACGAAGTTAAAAATCTGAAGACTGTTCTATGATCCAAACATAAAGCAGAAGGAGAAAGTCCCCCAAAGAGACAACAGGGAAACAGTGAGGGAAAATCACTCTTTGCAAAGAGAGAATTACCGTAACTGTACCCAGAAATTAGCCCAAAGCAGTTGGAACGCAGAATGGAGTCACATAAATCTTAGACACATGAAAAAAAAATCAATGAACAATGTAAATTGGCGATTTCTGCATTCAAATGAAAGAAGTGAGATCTTTTTGAGGGCAAGAAAGTTTTCTGTGGCATGTGGAATGGGCTGTGAGTTGAGAGAAGGGCCGTTTCTTCTCTTGCACAGTTTAGATGGCAGTTAAGTCATCAGGTGGGAATGTCAGGAAACTGTCTTAGGTTTTCATTTACGTCTGTGCTCTGATCGGGGTTTTATACTGAAAACTGCTCTGAGTGTTGGGGGGAAATGGTGTAGAAGTATATTAAATAAATAAAATCACCTTCTGTTTAGCAATAAACCATGCAAACTTGTCTAGTTTGGTATGGGCCTGTTTAAATCCAATTAATGTAATTAATTAAGCTTCCAACTGCCACCACTGAGGCTCTCAATGGGAGGAGAGGACGCCACCAGGTACCCCACCAGCATTTATGGACCAGGCTTTGGCTGAGGATCCCCCCCCTCAACTTCCAACGGCACTGGGAAAAAATCAGGAAAAGAGAATGAGAAGAGGAAACTGCCAGGATCTCCATTGTGCTTGGAAAGAAGAAGAAACACCGTCCCTGCGGAGACATGAGGCTGAAGTTGGCTCCCAGTTCCTTAATCACAGTTCCTAGTTCCTTATTTGTGAATCCAACCACAAATATTAATGATACTTTAAAAGCTCTGCATCCCCAAAAGGGCTTTGGACAACCCCAAATTATATATCCTGAGACTCTGTCTTACAAGGTGATATTCATGGGTGCTTAGTTCAAACACTGGTTTTGGTACTAACAGCTCCCAAGTAGGGTATATCCAGGACAAATGAATAAAGACATTGGGGCAGCTTTAGATGACCCTGAGGCATATGCCTCTAAACACTGGGGACCAATGCTCCCTCTAAACTGTGAAGTCTTGTGAGCGAAAATTCTACTTTGTGAGCTACTGGCATTAAAGTTCTGAGCAAGCAATTTGGCTACTGCATAAATCAGTTTGCTCTGGAGCCCTCCTTCCTGAGCAAAGGCAAAAATGTGTGAGCTGGAGGCTAAAAAACTGTGAGCTAGCTCACATTAACTCAGCATAGAGGGAACACTGCTGGGTGTCAGAACCCACAGCCAACAACATAGTACACACTTATCAGGAAAGGTAATACTTTATTGAAGAGCTATAGATGCATTAACATAGGCACTGTTAAGAATGGCGGCTGCCCATGGGGCAAAATAGGATATAGGGTATTCATATGCACCCCCCCACTGCCCTGGCCAATTAGCCACACTCCCCTGCGCGGGAGAAAGCCCTCCAGCCATTAGCGCTGAAGCTGGGAACCAAGCTCGCTCCCATGGCTCCCTTGAAACGAGACATCAACATCCCACCACCTGCAGAACTTAGAGATAAGCGTTACAGCAGCAAAGAAGCACAGAAGGAATGCAATGGCAATTAGAATACAACTGACCTCCCCAAGCCCCCATGGCAGCATAGCTGACACTGGGGACTGTATCTTGCAAGGAGATGTACAACCAGACACTACAAATATAGACTGGTGTGACAGAATGTCAAGGGTTAATGCCTAACAGAATCTGAGAACCTTTGAGTGACAGACTGTTCGAACAGAATTCTGGAGAGAGTCAGTTAAGGAATGACAGTTGGGAACTGACACTTGAAGAAGAAACAGTTAAGCTCTGGTTGTGGACTCGGAAGGAGGCTAAGAAATGAAGTCGATCAAGGAGGATCATCATTCAAGCAAAAAAAAGGGGAGAACAGCTTCTAGTAGAGAGAAGTGATCCCTGCCTGAAAAATAGCACTGCAATTTTACCCATCTCTATGTGTGTGCAATCAGATATTGCTGACCCTAAAACTCACCTGACTTATCTGGTATTCGATTAGATAGGCTATATCTGAAGCTGTCAAAGTCTGGACAGAATAGGGTTGTCATTCTCCAGGTAGGGGCTGGAGATCTCCCAGATTTACAACTGATCTCTAAACTACATAGATTGCAAATTTTTCGAGCAAGGGAACCTTTACCTTTTACCTTAAACAGGAATACTGCAACCAAGCCATTCCGGGTCTGTTCTGGGTCTTCTTTGACTCGACTCCCTAGCACTGCAAACTGCCAGTCTGAACACGGCCTAAATAGCAATTTTGATGCAATAAATTGTTTTTGGAGGAGAATCGAGCGCATAAACACATGCATTTCCTCATTTTGATCCAGTATGTAGCATGCACAATGAATTAGGGTTCATTATTTTGATTTTCATTGTTATTTGGCCTTTTGCTGGAACTTCAGCAAATAAGAATACTGCCACAGCATACACAGCTGCTATAATAAAAAGATAGATGCTTCTTAAAGTATGCATGCAACCCATAATTAATTCTTCAAAAGTGTTGAATGCACAAATTATGGCCTATGCCATAATCCATTATCCAGAGAGTGAAATTAAGGAAACAATATAGAACATTAATTCCAAGTAGTCCTTTGCATCAGCCAAAATAGCACATAATATTTTGGAATGGGTGGCTATTTAATTGGAACAAAGTTTGTCCAATGGCAATATCTGAAGAAGTGTGGGGCACACAAAAGCTTAATCTGTGAATAAAACTTTTTTGGTCTTAAAGGTGCCACTGGACTTAAACTTTGTTCTGCTGCTTCAGGCTGTTGGCAGAGTTTAAACATGCAGAGGATCGAAGCACCAACTGTTTAAAGAAAATAACTTTATAAATAACTTTATTGAATAAGAAATAAACTCTGACAGAACAGAGGAGAGGCTTAGCTAACTGACTGCTGTGAGAGACAGGAATGAAGGGGGAGGGCTCAGTTGGAGCAGGAAGTCTCCAAAGAGCCAATCACAAGGCTGGAAGGAGATCATTTGAAATTGTGGGATGTCCCTAATCTAGCTATGCTAATTAGCAGTCCTTCATCTGTCCCCTATAGGCTGTTCTTCTGATCTTCTTCAAGTAGGTGCACTACTTTTCTATTCTAACAGTCCAATATGGCTACCCATCAGAATCTGGCTACTTTATTGTTTGCCATGAATCCTATTTTTAAAGCCCTGTTAAGAGCACCTTATGGCAGGGCTGCCAAGTGCCACTGGGGGCCCCCAGATTCCCAGTGGGTCCCCTTCACATCACCCAGATTCAAACCAAATGTCATATGACTGGAAATCAAAGATTTTCCCCATTTTATGGGCTACCAAGATCACCAGGGCCCCCATTTTGTCTCACTGCCCCATTCCCCACTCAATGGTTCTGCCTTATGGCACTACTTTGAGCTTGGTTAGGAGTTTGGGAATACTCCTGGATGCCTCCTTAACAATGGAGGCCCAGGTAGCAGCCACTGCTAAGTCAGCCTTTTATCACCTCCGGCTGAACAAGCAGTTGATTCCCTTCCTTGAATGCAATGACTTGTGATAGTCACCTTGACTACTGTAATTCTCTCTACATTGGGCTGCCCTTATCGTAAATTCGGAAGCTACAGCTGGTGCAAAATGCTGCAGCCAGGCTGTTGATGGGCCTCCCAACTCAGGACCACATTCAGCCTGTGCTGAAGGCATTGCACTGGCTACCAATAGCATACCGAATTCGCTTTAAGGTGCTGGTTCTTACCTTTAAAGCCCTTTATGGTCAGGGACCTACATACCTGAGGGACCGCCTTCCCCTACAGAGAGCACTATGATCAGGGTCTCAACATCGACTCACCCTTCCCAGACCAAAGGATGCCAGGCTAGCTTCAACCAGGGCCAGGGCTTTCTCGGTGGTGGTTCTTTTCTGGTGGAACAAACTCCCGGAGAAGATCAGGGCCCTGTGGGACCTTATACAGTTCTGCAGGGCCTACAAGATGGAGCTATTCTGCTAGGCGTTCAATTAGGAGCTGCCCCAAGGGGAATACCCTGTTCCCTGAATTTTTGAGGCAGCCTGAACCACCCACACAATATCAGATCAGGATCGACCGGAAGGCTGAGCGCCATCTTAAATGCAATCTGTTCAATGGTTGTACTTTTAGTGTTAGCACTTTTTAATGTCATATTGTTATATATGGTTTTATGATTGTTATACTATTTATCACTGTTTTATCCTGTTGTAAGCCCCCCTAAGTCGGCCATGGCTGGGAGGGCGGGGTATAAATGTAATAAATAAATAAATAAATTGGTTTAAGAATTTTATGAAGAAGTAGAGAAATATTAGGATGTTTTTACTTCAAACAGTATGGTCACAGATCTCTGAAACACCAGCGGCCTATTTTAAGACACTTGTCCAGTGAAAATAATCAAAAGCCTGCAAACTTTTAGTTCCTCTGTTTATTCCTTGACTTACAAAAACCTATAAAATGTTGGAGTGTAGCCTTTCATGCTGCAGATTCTGATGCTATAATCTGGTTGGTGTAGATGAAAAGAAGAAGAAGAGATTGGATTTATACCCCGCCCTTCACTTGGAGTCTCAGAGTGGCTTACAAACTCCTTTCCCTCCCCCTCCCCACAGTAGACCCCCTGTGAGCTAGGTGGGGCTGAGAGAGCTCTGAGAGAACTGTCCTTGAGAGAACAGCTCTGAGAGGACTATGGCTTGCCCAAGGTCATCCAGCAGCTGCAAGTGGAGGAGTGGGGAATCAAACCCGGTTCTCCCAGATTAGAGTCCGTGCACTTAACCACTACACCAAACTGGCACTACACGAAACTAGGGCAGTGATTCCAGTTTATTTTTAGAGACTGGATTGTTTTTGTTGTTGTTCTCTTCCATCCTTCATGTTTGTTGCATCTATGACACTGTCAGGACACTTCTAAGCATAGCAGCCTCAAGGGGCATGCATATTGAACATTTGGATGTCAAAACTGCTTTTCTCAATGGAGACCTGACTGAAGAGATTTACATGGAACAACCAGAAGGATTTTCAACGGAAGGACAAGAAGGCCTAGTGTGCAAACTCAACAAAAGCGTTTATGGATTAAAACAAGCAGCGAAAGCATGGAATGACAAACTGACTAAGCTGTTACAAACACAGAACTTTCAACAAGGAATAGCAGAACCTTGCTTGTTCTCAAAACTTAAAAATGGACAATATCAATACATACTCATTTATGTTGACGACTTGGTTATTTGTTGTCAAGACCAAGGAGATGTACAAGAAATAGCAGATGAACTGAACAAAGAAGTTGAAGTGAAACAATTAGGACCCATAAAGGACTACCTTGGAATACAATTTCAAAGAACTGAGGATGGAATTTTGCAAAACCATTGTTCTCTTTAAATATATCTTTTTGCGGATCATCTGCAGGAGCGTTCTTAGTAAGAACATGCAAAGCAGACTGAGACTCTAGAGCACATTCAATTGATCCCTTCCACCAGTTGTAATTTCTTTTAGATAAAGGTGGAATATTGAAGAAAGACAGATTCTTTGAAACAGCCATGGTACTTTACCAATCCTTTCAACAGATGCGAAGAGGCAGCAGGCGTCTGGGTCTGGTCAGCGTGGGGTTAAATGGAGCTTCCTTTTGATCTTCCTCTCTTCCAGCGGCAAAGGATGAGATGGTTAGACAGTGTCATAGATGCAATGAACATGAAATTGAGCAAACTTCAGAGGACGGCGGAAGACAGGAAGGCCTGGAGGGATCTGGTCCATGGGGTCGCGAAGAGTCGGACTCAACTGTGCAACTGAACAACAACAACAACAACAAAACATCTCATCCTTTGCCATCCCCGTCTTCTTTGACCTTCAATCTTTCCCAGCATCAGGGTCTTCTCCAGTGAGTGCTCCCTTCTCATTTGGTGGCCAAAGTATTTGAGCTTCAGTTTCATTATCTGGCCTTCCAGGGAACAGTCAGGGTTGATTTCTTTGAGGATTGACTGATTTGTTCTTCTTGCAGTCCAAGGGACTCTCAAGAGTCTTCTCCAGCACCATAGTTCAAAAGAATCTATTCTTCGGCGCTCGGCCTTCCTTATAGTCCAGCTCTCGCAGCCATACATGACTACTGGGAATACCATTGCTTGGACCATGCGTATTTTTGTTGGCAGGGTGATGTCTCTACTTTTTATCATGCTGTTTAGGTTCGCCATCGCTTTCCTCCCAAGGAGCAGGCGTCTTTTAATTTCATGGCTGCAGTCACAGTCTGCGGTGATCTGGGATCCCAGGAACGTGAAGTCTGTCACTACTTCCACAGCTTCCCCTTCTATTTGCCAAGGAGTGATGGGGCCGGATGCCATGATCTTAGTTTTTTTGATGTTGAGCTTCAAGCCCACTTTTGCGCTCTCCTCTTTTACTCTGAGCAAGAGGCTCTTTAGGTCCTCTTCACTTTCTGCCATTAGAGTGGTATCGTCTGCATATCTGAGGTTGTTGATCTTTTCCCCAGCAATCTTAATTCCTGCTTGTGATTCATCTAGGCCAGCATTTCGCATGATGTACTCTGCATATATATTAAATAAGCAAGGTGACAGTATACATCCTTGTCGTACTCCTTTTCCTATGCTGAACCAATCAGTTGTTCCGTATCCGGTTCTAACTGTCGCTTCTTGGCCCTTATACAGGTTTCTCAAGAGACATGTGAGGTGGTCTGGTACTCCCATCTCTTTAAGGACCTGCCATAGTTTGTTGTGATCCACACAGTCAAAGGCTTTAGCATAGTCAATGAAGCAGAAGTAAATGTTTTTCTGGTACTCTCTTGCTTTCTCCATAATCCAGCGAATGTTGGCAATTTGATCTCTATTTCCTCTACCTCTTCGAAACCCAGCTTGTACTTCTGGCAGTTCTCTATCCATGTACTGTTGAAGCCTAGTTTGTAGGATCTTGAGCATAACCTTGCTATCATGTGATATGAGTGCAATTGTGCGATAGTTTGAACATTCTTTGGCATTGCCCTTCTTTGGGATTGGAATGTATACTGATTGTATATTGAGTATAAATGTATATTGAGTGATAGTCAATATTTTATAAATGTTTTTGACAGATCTGGCATCAAGAGGAAAAATGACTTAATATGTCCTGCTTAAAGCCTATTTGTCCCTTTTTTCCTTCAGATCCTGCCTCAAAACCGATGGTTTCTGTGAAGCCTCTGATTTACCCTCTTAGGCTTCAGTTATCAATGGTGTGCATGTGTATCTGGATTTGCTCATGTACATTTCCTGCCAGTATTGGTTCTCTCTTTATATACTTTCCTGCTATCTGCTTGTGTATATATGTGTATACCAGGAGGAGACAGGGGGACATGGGGACAGCCATCAGCAATAGCATCGCATCACTTCCAGGGAAAACTTGAAAGTGACATCACACCTCTCTAGGAGTTGCTGGAAACTCTATGTTAAATCAGTAGAGTTTCTGGTAATTCCTAGAGAGGATTGGGGTGCAGGATCCCCCAGCCCCACTGGGGGATAGGTAAGCCTAGCATATTTTTAATATATAACACATATGCCAGCTTTCAGTACATTGATCTGCTATATATCAGCTTTTCAATCACTTATCTGATTATAAGTTCCTTAAAATAGGTACCTGTCTCTTATATTTAACCTAATCTGTTACACACACACACACACACACACACACGCATATTGACAGTGCTATATAAATAATAATACTAGGAATATAAAAACACTAACATCTCCCCACCCCCAGCTTTACAGACAGTTTCCTCCTTCCACATCTTTTGAATTTCCCAGGGGACTGCTCTGTTAAGGAAAGATCTACATCCGTTAGAAATGGAAAATGGTAACATTGCTCATTCTCAGAAGCCTCAAGGGGAGCTGCCTGGTCAAACAGAGATATTAAGAGGAGCATAGCCACATCATGGGGGTCACGCCTGCAGGCAGCAATAGAGACCTAAGGTCACAAAAGGAAATTATTCAAGTCCAGAATGGCAGAATTTGTATTTGAACATCACTGTTGCTCTAGCAACTTTTGTTGGTCAAATGGTGTGAGGTGGATGTTTTTAATTACTTTCTGAATGCCAGACATTCACAGATCTTTCTTGATGTCATTCTAATATTTTGAGAAGGTGCTCTGGCTTCCAAGTGCTTGCACAATGGAATGTTTTGAAAATCATGGGATTCTTAAGACAAAATTGGCCTAGAGGAGATGGAATTTTCCATAGCTGTGTAAGTAATTAGCATCACATCTTATGGGCTCCATTCATGCATTCAATTGTAAGGGAACTACTTTCCCTGATATGCAGTCTCATACCATTATGGGAATGTATGCATGTAACGTGAGGTAGGTGAGGCTAATTGCAAGGGACTTTCCTCTCCAGCTGCTACCTGTTGGAATCAAGGATAACAATCAGGGTAGGAATGACCCACATAATTGACTAAAACAATTTAATTCACACCCTCCCAGGACATCATGGGATCACATTATGGAGGTGGCTCCCATAAGTGTATGGGGGTTATTATTCTTTGGAACACAAGGTGGATACAAATAATTATTCACCAAATGGAATGTTCCATGGAATGTGGTGTTACCACTTGATAAACCAGTTGTCTGTGTTATCCTGCTAAGGCAAAGGTATGGATAATTTTATTGTACATCAGGAGCAGATATGAATTTAAATGTATGATAACATGGTAGCCTATATCCACAACTAACTTATCCAACTAACGTATCCAAGGTACTTGAAGGTAAAAGGTTAGGCGAGGTCACATGATACCGAACAGCAGCATTATGTATTTTTCTTTCTCCATGTGAAGCTTCCTTCCTAGATCAGATAGGACCAAGTCCAAATACATTTATATGAAAATTAACTTTAAAGTCCAATGTCATACTAATGCAACTACATCCTCCATTATATACTTCCTACTATATTGGTTTTTAAATTATCTCAGTGGTATTAAAACAAGTGTGTATGCTTCCCTTGGCTGATACAGGACTCAAAATGTGGTTGAAAAGGCCAAAAGATTTGTAAAGCCCCCTGAGCATTCATCTTGATTAGGAATTTGGCTGCCTACAGTCTCAAGAGGTCTTCCTAGTATGGCAGGTTTCATTGTATAATAGTGCTTTGGCCACACATTCCAAATACACACAAAAAAATCACACTCTCAGTATAATCCCATTGGTCTCACCCCAGATGGAAATTTCTCCTTACTTTGAGATTCACAGATGCATTGTTTGATCTCTCTTCAAGTCAATAATTTGTAACTAGCTGAATATGTGAACTGCTATGTGTACGACTATGTATACTGCTGTGCTTGAAAACTATAATATTTGATGATATAACATCAGGTAATATAAAAATGCCATCTGCAGTATTTGATCCTGAGCTGCTGTTTCACATATGCAAGCCAGCATCTTATTTGTTTCTTTAAAATATTTGCATCCAGTCTTTCTCCAAATGGGCTCAAGGCTGTTCATAAAAAATAACCAATAGTCTGTTGTGGGGAAGGGAAAGGAGTTTGTAAGCCACTCTGAGACTCCAAGTGAAGGGTGGGGTATAAATCCAATCTCTTCTCTTCTTCTTCTAAAAGACAAATTTTAAAACCCCATTAACACATTAACAGTAATTTGCCACTTCATCTACACCAAGGGAAACCAATTCCAAATACACATCTTAAACCAAAATTTCCAAATCTTTAGCAACATAATGTTGACTGGTCATTCTGTCATTAACCTTGATGGATGTACATGTGCGTGTGAACTCATTGTTAATCATTGTATGGGGGGATGCATTTTATTTGGTGGATTGGACTTCATAAAACCTCCACATTGAGTTTGAAAAGTTTTTTCTCCCTACTAGCCAAAGACAGGCAGGAGGGTAGAAGTAATTTGCTCCCAATCCTTGCCAAGTACCAACCATCAAACCTTTGGAAATGTTCATGGCCTTCCTGGCTATAGATAATGAAATGGCCAGTTCATACCTTAACTGAAATTTAACACCTAGAAGGGAGACAGAGATTTGGGGGTACAAGAGGCTAGATTGTATCTTCCTGGAGATTTCAGAAAAGGATTATTTGACTGGGAGGGGGGGATGACAATAAAATCCCTTGGCATGGAGGAAGAGGAATCCATTTTGCAGGTTCATCTGGGCTGATCACATCTGAAGGAAGGAATTCTTAAACCTGAACCTCATCTTGGTGGCTGCCTTTGCCATGTGGAGCAGACAAAAGGCTGGCTGCCTAGACAAAGACTCCAAGGTAATGGGAAGCTTTTAGAACTCTGTATCTTCTAAGTTAAAGAACCCGCCTTAGAACTAGATCAGCTAGAGCATGTACAGAGTGAGGAACGGGGAACTGCATGTTTCACCTTTCTTTTGTATTCTTTGTTCAATCTGTTGCTCTGCAGAGTATGTGTGGGGTATTTTTACTTTTAATAAATTCTGTAATATTTTTAATGCTTGCAGTTCTTCTGTGCACCACATAGACCTCCATTGTTGGAACATGCTATTTAAAATATGCACCAGGGGAAGGGAGGTAGTCAAGTTCTAAAATTTCACAACTTTAATGCAAGTAGTTCACAAAGTAAAAATTTTGCTCTCAAGACTCCGTAGCTTAGAGGGAGCACTGAGTCACTGGGTGCGTTCAGACACGCCGTTTCAGCCGGCATAAACTGTACCGGTTGGAGCCGGTGCAGTTTATGCCGGCTGAAACGCGATCACACTTACCTCCTGTCTGCGCAGCCCATCGCAATACGCCCGTCCACACTCGTCATCGGTTTGTTTGTTTTTAACTTAGTTTGCGCATGTGCATAGGCAGCCATCCATAGAATGGCGATCTTCGCGCATGCGCAAAAACCCCTGTCTTAAATTTAAACTTTAAAGGTAAGGACTTACCTTTAAAGTTTAAAGAGCACAGTAGCCTCCCTGAGGTCCCGGACGCCTCCGAAACGCTACAGTAAGGCCCTTTTCTTTTCTTTTTAAACAAACGGCAGGGCGAAGCTTCGCCCAAGCGCATATCGCCGTCCTTTTAAAAAAATGGCGGGTGAAAATCGGAAGCCTCAGGCTTCCGAATGGAAGTCGCTGTGCAACGTTGGAGAGTGATCAGACGGCGAGGTACAGCGTTTACAACCATTGCACTCATAATACCACCACTTGGGGACCTAGTGGCAGAGTGCAACGGTGTAAAGGGCTTTACAACGGTTAGGGACGGGAGGCAGATGTTCGCCGTGTGAATGCCGGTAAGTACACTGGTTGGAACCGGCACCTATTCTGTTGTAAAGCCCCCGTCTGAATGCACCCAGGGTGTAGCAGAAGACACAGGGACTAGGCAGAGCCTTAGAACAGCAATGCAGGAAGGGAAGCTTGGAGTGCTGGCCTTCTTGGCACATAATTTATAAAATAGTCGTTTGGTGGCAGCAGTACCAAAAGAGCAATAGAAAATCCCTCTGAGGGTTGTACATTCTGGGAGATTAGTGACAGGTGGAGACTTGGGTGGCTACTGGTAGCTAGATGCCTCAGAGAGCTGAATGGAGAAATGCTAACAGGTCAGTGGGGCTGTTCCACCGCAGTGTCCTTCTCAGTTCTGCATTACATGACTACTTGGCCAGGCTCCATCTGTTCTTCAAGGACCGAGCCTGAGGAACATGAGCTTTGCAAAGACAACAAACAGTTGCAAAGAAAACAAGCACTCAATGCCAAATCATAAGAATTCCATTTCTAAAGATACAGCAATATCATTAGGAGAGCAGCATCATGAAATGCATTATGAGTGTGTGCATGTATATCTCTTAGTGGGGTTGTATACCATAATTAGGGAAATCTGGTTCTAACCTGTGGGAAAGCAAGTTACATTCACATACCTCATTTGTCCTCCAAATGCCTGTGTGGGAGTCTTCACTGTATTACAATGTGACAGGTCCAATAAAGTTGTTGACTTGTGCTTTTAGTTTCCTACAGAAATCTGTTTCCACACAGAAAGATTAACTTTCTTTGGGGACCTAGCCTGTATAACTCCACTCTGGGTTTCAAGAACCAGATGCACAGAAGGGTTTTTTTTTCCCCCTACAGGACCAAAAAGGGAGGAAATGTTTCAAAGTAGATGTCCACAATGACGATTAGGAGGAAGTACAGATGTCAGAAGTAATATCCTTGGCAAGTGATGAAAATAAGATAGACTAGAAATGTTTTTTAACTCCTTGCAAATGTAACCCAATGCACAAAAATGTTTTATGGATTAGGCAGGCTTGTGCGTGTATTTTCTTTTAGTTTATTCAAGTGGTGTGCCATTTATGAAGTAGTCCTTAAAAACAGATTGTACACCAGTTTTGGAAATGTTTTAGCAAGCAACACTGTTGAAAAACAATAATAATTTGAAAGCAAGAAAACATTTGCAAGACAGAAATAGATAAAATGAAGATTGGGAGTGGGGGGATGAATTCTAGTTCCATCAAAATGATTTGATTTGATCTAATTTATTATAGCAAGAGCCAGTAAAACAGTACAATTCTGTTATAAGAAGGATTAAAACAGTAATAACATAGGAATAGTATGAAAATATTAACAAGAGAGAATTAATAAAATTAGTAAAATAAAATAATGTTAAAAAGAGGATCATACAATTTTTTCAGCTAAAATAAGTTTACTTTTCCTAATAGCTAAGCAATGAAAGAGGAATTTATGAAGGACTTCTGGCCTAAAGTCAAGATAAGACTGCAGAGGGCTAAATCTAGACTATAGTGGAGAATCCAGTCCTAAAATGACTAACCATGTAATAAACAGACTGGCATACAAGACGCTAAATATATTTAAACATTATATCAGTTATATTATTAATTTCAAAGTGTAACTGTAAATAACATCATTGTGCCAATAAATAAAATTAATAAGGATACATGCAGTAAATGTGATTATTAAAATACATGAAGTAATTGAAATTATTATGAAGTCATTGTGATTGTTGACGAGAACCTCCGGACTGAGTTCCATTTTGTCTCTTCGTCTGAACAAACCTTCAATATAAAACAATTTATACAGCAAATATCATAATATGTTTTTCAAAGTTTTTTCAAAAAAATTTACAAACAATTTTTAGAAACAATATTTTACAAAACAAAATTCCAGAAAAAAAGATCCATGGTTAAATACCTTCAATGTGTTTCAAAAAGTCCTATAATTTACCCATTCTAATCTTTCTAGTCGTGATTCCTCCATGTCATATAAACATCTTCCAGTGGTATTAGTCAATAATCTAAGGGAATACACAAATATTTATACCTTTATACATTCAATTTAAATATTTCTAATTCATTTTCTCTATCTCCACTACTACTCACATATTTTCAATATGCATGTTGCATCGGGCATTCCACGAGTCAACAGAAAGGTGCCTTGTTTCATTATTCCAAGGAGTGGCTAATATACTTTCAAAATTTTAATCCACACTCGGGACACTACATCCTTACTAATACTTACAGACTCTTCTAAGGGGGGGGGACTCCACAAGCACTTACAATCTATGTTACAATTGATTTCTCATAGATGTTCTAATCCATACTCAGGATGCTTCATCCTTACTAATACTTACACATTCTCCTAAAGGGAGAGGTGAGGCAGGGATAACAAGATAAATCTAACATAGCATTTAAGCCTCCCAGTTGTACTGTTTCTAATCTGTGGATCCAAAAAGCCTCTCTTCTGGGGAGCATTTTGCGGAGATCTACTTTATCCGCCCCATAAAATATTGTAAAGTAGATCTCTGCAAAATGCTCCTCAGAAGAGAGGCTTTTTGGATCCACAGATTAAAAACAGTACAACCGGGAGGCTTAAATGCTGTGTTAGATTTATCTTGCTTTCTATAGTAATATTTACTCATAAATGCTTAAATTTCTATTTTGGAATACGAGCCCTGATAATGTCCTTTGAAATAACATGTGCTGTGATTCGCGAATGGAGCCTTGGTAGTAATTGGAAGCCCCTCAGTTTGAAGCGCAGGGAGAGGAGATTTCAAGCCCCGCCCCATATGAGTAAACTGTAAAAACGGTTTTAAATCGAAAATAAAAAGACTTTGAGCCAAACCAAGTGTATAAGAAGTTAAGTGAATGCAAAAGCTGCTAAAATATACGAAGCAGAATTAAAACACATAACTTTTGCTTTGTTTTGGAAAACTTACTTCTTGTTGATATTATGGCTGGGAGAGGACGGAGAGAGCTGGAGAAAAAACTGGTGACCGGAAATAACATACCAACGACTCCTTTCCAGAACCAGGAAGCATCTACAGACTTCTCTTCATTGTTAGCAAGTGCACTGCGCCCTCTAATCGATCAGATGACTACTCTCAACACTAAGCTAGATAATGTGCAAAAACAACTAAAACAGATGGATAAGAGAACCTCAGCAACCAAGAAAACATTGAAAAAGATGGAAAAACAGACTGAGAGTATTAATAAAAGAGTGGATGAAGCAGAGAAGTAGAGATCCTCGGATAAAACGCAACTAATACAGCTCCAGCTGGAAAGATCCAT
>NW_015171506.1:354203-429682 GCF_001447785.1 Gekko japonicus | reverse complement strand
ATTTAGCGTCTTGTATGCCAGTCTGTTTATTACATGGTTAAAGGGCTAAATCTAGACAGTAGTATAAGATGGTCTCATTCCTCCTGACAGAATCTGCAGAACAGGAGGACATGAGCAATTGATTCCACCATATTAGCCATGCATGAGTATATACGTTCATGCATTGGAACTCGAGTGAATTTACCTTGCAGTACAGTGGAAGGGAGTGCCTCAAAACGGGCTCTGGAAAAGGCCCATCTATAGGGTTCATAGATAATATTAAATAAATAAGGGGCAGCAGTAAAATTAGGCCAAGATTTTGAATTTCTGAAGTTCTTGGGTAGCGAAGCTTCTTCATTTTGTAATTCAATATCATGAAGCCTCTGCACAACAGCTGTTCTTGCCTTGTATAGGCTTCTATAAAAGAGATCTTCTGGGATGAGGCCCATCTGATTTAACTTATTAAGAATTTGGGTGGACCAGACAGGGTAAGGGTCCAAGGCTAAAAGGTAAGGTATTAAACCCTTTGGGTTGTAATGAATTTTTAGCCAGAGTGTTATAGCCTGCTCCCAGACCTTTGGTTCAACTCTGAGTAGCCCAGCCTCTTGCCTAAGTGTTACATTAGAAGTCCTTCTAGGAACGTCAAAAAGAGATCTAAGAAATTTAGACTGAACCCTTTCAAGGGTCTTTAGATTGGCAGAAAGTCCGATTTGTGAGCCATACAGGAGTTGAGCAAATGATTTTGCCTGGAAGGTTTTTAAGGCCATGGGGAGAAAGCCTGCATCTTTCCTTCTAAATAATCAGAGGCTAGAGATCTAAGAAATTTAGACTGAACCCTTTCAAGGGTCTTTAGATTGGCAGAAAGTCCGATTTGTGAGCCATACAGGAGTTGAGCAAATGATTTTGCCTGGAAGGTTTTTAAGGCCATGGGGAGAAAGCCTGCATCTTTCCTTCTAAATAATCAGAGGCCCCTGCCACACGAGGCGGAAAGGGACGGGCTGAAGCGCGGCTTCTGAAAGCCGCACCAAAAAAACACGTCGCGGCGGGATCACATTGATCCCCTGAGCCGCGGCGCATTCCCTCCCTGGCATGATCAGATGCCGGGGGAAGCAACGGAGGGGAATGGGAGACTGCCGAACTGTGCATGTCTGAGCATGTGCAGTTCAGGCAGGAGCCGGGGATGCGCCGGCAGAAAGACGGGCCGGCGATCCCACGGCTGGCCTTGATGCAGCCGTCATGGATGAACCACCTCGGTAGGTGGTTCATTTTTGATGTGTTTCATCGGGGGAAGGGCCTGATCGGGGTGCGCAACGCTGCCCAGATCTTGCAGTGGGATCGTGCCCGTTTACTCCGGCCCCGATCCGGCCCACTCCCAGCCCAAAACCCCTCATGTGGACAGGGCCTAAGAATGGCATTTGCACGTCTCTCTGCCAGGTTAGCTGATGAAGACAAATGTGCTGAGAATTTGGAATTATAAGAAAAGGTAATCCTTAAGTATTGAAAGTTCTTAACTTGATCTATGGCATTTCCTTTAATATTCCAATTGAACTTCCTGAATGAGTTACCAAAATAGACAATTTTAGTTTTAGCGAAATTAATAGATAGTAACTCAGTGTCACATTGCTCTTTAAATTTTATCAGGGCTCACTTCAGGCCAATCCTTGTCTGGGATTAAAAAAAAAACAGCATCACCAGCATACATTAAGATTGGAACCTTTCTGCTACCTGAGAATGTAGGAGCATGAGTATCAATTGAATGAAGGCATGCGATTAAAGAGATAACATAGATGTTAAATAAGAAGGGAGCTAAAAGGCAACCTTGTCTGACTCCTTTTTGCACTGGAATTCTTTTTGATAGTTTCCCATCTTGTGTGAGTCTTATTCTTTTTGATAGTTTCCCATCTTGTGTGAGTCTTATTTGGATGTTGTTATTTTCATGCAGTTTAATTAATAGAAGCAATAGCCTTCTATCGATACCCATGTCAGCCTATTTGGCCCAAAGCCTTCCCCTAGAAACAGAGTCAAAGGCCACCTTGAGGCCCACAAAGGCCACGTACAAGGTATTCTTCTGATGTTTCACATATTTAAATATAAAATAATCTAGGACCAAGCAATGATCAATAGTAGTGTGCCCAGGTGTGAAACCAGCTTGTTCAGTTTCAAGTAAGTTGCTATGATCTAGCCATTCACACAGCTTCTGACAGAGGTGTTTAGTACATAACTTAAAATCACATTGAGAAGACTAATTGGTCTGTAGTTCAATGGGTCATAGGGGCTACCCTTTTTAAATAAAGGAACAATTATAGCCAAGCCCCAGTTTTTAGGAACAATGATCGATACCTTGTATGAATATATTGTGATACTAGATGCTTGTATATCTGTGTCATTCAGGGCTTTGTTTCTGGGGGAACTTGCTGGAACAAAGTTCCGGAACCTTTTCAACAAAATTATTTTTAAAATGTTTAAAAGTTCATGAGTTTTCAGTATATAGATTGAAAACTTCATTTCCCTCTTGAGAGTTCCAGCACCTCTTTAAAAAGGAAAAAAAAAACCTGATATTTACTATTGTAGAGGTTTTTACAACTATTGAACAAATATTTGGTTTTCATGTCTTTCTCTTATTCTGAACAAAAACTCTTTCATGATTGGAAGGAAGGAAGGAAGGAAGGAAGGAAGGAAGGAAGGAAGGAAGGAAGGAAGGAAGGAAGAAAGAAAGAAAGAAAGAAAGAACATTGTATGTCTCCAAAGGGCTTGTTGTGTTAGTCTGCTGCAGCATAACAGAACAGGTCTTAAAGACTTGCACTTTATTCCAGCATAAGCATTTTGTGAGCCATAGATTTGAATTCCTAGGGCTGGTTCATTACTCAAGTGACTAAAGGGGTCCTTTGGGACACCACAGGGAAGGAAATTACAGATGTGGCATGTGCCCATTGTAACCTCCCAGCCTGGCCAGTTCCAATGGGGTACAGAGATGTTAGGCAGCTTATTGAAGCTAGGTGGCAGCACTATGAGTAGGGAAGGAATGCAGCCATGTTGTGGTGCAGTGCCCTTCCTATGGTGTGTATCAACACTTAAGAGTGGCAAAATATGTAGATCTTGCCCTGTGAATGAATATTTATGAAGTGTCCAGAAAATCCTTTAGGGGAGAAAATTCTAGTGCAAGTAGCAACAGATATTAATTGCAATAACATTACATTGATATTAATGTATGCAATGACTTTTCTCTTATAAGAAGACCGGATGTCTTAAATCTTTTTTTCCCCTGTCAAGTCACAGCTGACTTATGGCAACCCCATGGGGTTTTCAAGGCAAGAGATATTCAGAAGTGATTTGCCATTGCCTATATCATGACCCTGCCCTTGTGGTCTCCCATCTGAATACTAACCAGGGCCAACCCTGCTTAGCTTCTGAGATCTGACAAGACTGAGCTAACTTGGGCCACTCTGGTCAGGGCCTCAAATTGTTACCACCAAACAAAACATATTCAAGTCTGGAAAGATAACTTAAAAAGATATTCTGGGATTTCCCAGTTCTGTTGTTTTAAGTATTGTGCACGTCCCCAGACAAATTTCCTCTACCCTCCATCCTAGTGGGTTAGTTCTTGGGAAATTTGATTTTCCCTACCCTCAAAGCACAGCATATTCTTTCTGAGGAAGGTGAACACACTTTAAGACAAACATACCAGTAACTGCAACAATTGCAAGTGCCAAGTGGATTTTGGTTGTGTAAGGGCCATATGCAACAACAGGTTGTGCGAGTGACATCACTGTGACAAGCAGTAGAAGTCCCCTTCCCCACCTAATCCAATTTATTCCTTTTGCATTTTTTATTTTTAGCTTTCCCTTCCCTTTTTGTTCTTTTTCTTATAAATACATTAGAGAGCCAGTGATGTACAATTGTATCACTGAAGCATGGAAAATTCAGGCAATTCTTTAGAGGGGAAAAAAAGACGTGAGGAACACCATCAAGAATGCCCCCCCCTTCCACTCACTTCAGAGCCCCACAATTTCATTAATATATTTCTTTTCTTTGTCCTTTAAACATTCTTTGGCAGCTGCGTAGTCTCACTATAGCAGAGGCAATAAGTGAGAAAAGATGCCCCAGAGACCCATCCATGGGAATCATGAATGCTGCTTTTCAAGGTATCTTGGACACTTTGATGGATCTTAGGCAGTTTGTACACACACAGGCTCTATACAGCTATTTGGCTGAACACATGAAAGCAGAGGAACCAGAGGAGCCATGACTATCTCCACCTCGACACGTGCTTCTTGCATGTGTGGATAGGGAGGGTACTGTCACTTCACACAGAGCTCCAGTCAGGTCCCTAGGTAAGAATGGGTATGAACCTGCTCACAAAGTAAAGTTTGTCACAAATTTTGGGTAGTTCATGATTTGTGAAGTGATGTTCATGGAAAGGCACCTGGCATGAACATTTCACAAACTTTGGTGCTGTTCATAGCGGTTCATGAATGGATACGTATCCAGACAGATTGTCTCTGCTCAATTAAACTCCAAAGCAACAAGGGGGGGGGGAGGAATTCTCCTGCCTTAGAAACACCAATAGGAGTCATCCAAAGCTTAACAGGCACTGCTGGCTGCCAATAACAGAGTTCCCATTCTGTTCTATGGGATCAGAATGCTATATATACACTCAGCTCAGCTCCACTCCCTCTCCCCTGTTGGCTGTTGGCAGTTACACAGAGGGCCAGGGAACTTGTTAAAAATAGACTAGCAGAGCACATTCCCTCCTGGTTGTGAACTCCTCTCCCCTGCTGGGGTTTGGAGGTGTCAGGCGAACTCAGGGCTCTGAGCCACCCTGTCACTCTGCTCACACCCAGCAGACAGGCTTAGCTAGTGGGTTCCTTGGCTAAGGACTCACATTTTTATTGTGAACTCCTCTGCCCTGCTGGGGTTTGGGGGTGTTAGGTGGACTCAGGGCTCTGAACCACCCTGTCTTTTGGTGCATGCCGAGCAGAGGAGCTCAGCTAGTGGGTTACTTGCCTGAGGAACCACATTTTTATTGTGAATTCCTTTGCCATGCTGGGATTTGGGGGTGTTAGATGGAGTCAGGGTGCTGAGCCACCCTGTCTCTCTGCTCATGCCAAGCAGAGGGACAACTACTGGGTACCTTGCCTGAGGACCCACATTATATACACTCCCACCCCTACTGATTGTGAACACCTTTGTGCCATGAGGGTGGAAATGGGTGCAAAGGGTGCTTATCATGGAGGGAAGATGTCCTCCACCACCACCCATACCACAGGCCCCCATCCCCTGGCACCAAACCCATCCTTCCAGCTCACTTGAGCTTGCCCCTAGCAGGGCATCACCAGAGGTCTTGGAGCCTCCTCTCCCTGATCTGTTCCTGGGGCTCCCCACAGAGGCAAAAAAGTAGTTAAAACTGCCTAAAGACCAGCAGATGCTAACATTCTTTGGGGAGAAGGACTCGGATATCAGTTATTCAAAGGAGGGGGAAGTATCCTCCCCTTCCACACAACTCCCTGTTACTGCTCCTGCCTTGAGTACACCCCTCTGTGGCCCCTCCCAGCCCAGTACCAGAAAGCGGAAATCCAAAAACAACATCTGTGACAAAAATAACGAAGAGTCAATAAAGGTATGTCGCAAAATAATTTACTGTAGTAATTCTGTAGAAAATTATCTTCTATTATCGCTCACACGCTAACAAATGCTGCGTAATGTAAACAATTCCTTGCACAATATTTGCTTTATCTGAGCATGTAGCAATCACAATCCTTATCAATTACTACTTATCAACTCTTGAAGGAAACATTCCATGTTGACTCTCTAATAACAGAACCCAAGGTCTTCACAATGTGCCTGCCTGAGGTTACTTTAGGGATCCCCTGTCAGAACTCTGAGGATGTCTGTCTTTCTGTCATTCTGAACCTGCCTTTGGAGTCTTTGGGGGTGACCTGGCCAGCTTGACATGTGCAGAGTAGAAGAATTCACAGCGGTTGACAGGTATGCTCTGCACCTGTATGTTTCAGCCCTGGGGGGAGCTTCCCTTCTTTGTCTGGTGGGGCCGGGGTGCCTGCCAAGCTGTTGTGGGATTACTTTGGGGAGCCCCTGTCAGAAGTCTTGTCATGTCTGCCTTTCTGTCATTTCAAATCTGCCTGGCCCAGCTGGCTGAACAGCTGTTTCCTTGTGCAGAGTAGAAGAACACATTGCAGTGTTTCAGCCCTGAGGGTGGCTGTGGGAGTTGTAGGCATGCTTCCTTTGCTTGTCTGATGGGGCTGGGGTGCCTGCCAAGCTGTTGTGGGGTTACTTTGGGGAGCCCCTGTTGGAAGTCTTGTCATGTCTGCCTTTCTGTTGTTCCACATCTGCCTTTGGAGATTTTGGGGGAGACTTTGGGGGGATGCTTGCCTTGCTTTCAATGTCTGGCCAAGGAGATGCATCTGCCCAGGTAATGTTTCCCTGCAAGTTTGGTGTTACTGGCTTGTTCCTGAGCCATTCCATAGACTCCTGTACCTGCAGCTGTGGCTGTTTTGGGGGGGGGTCCATATCTGGTGCGCCAGAAATGTACTCCACCCCCAATGTGGAGAGACTGTAGAGGAGTGGGTGGCAGGGTGAGGTTCCCTGTGTGTTTGGTGCATGTAGCTTGCAGGGGGTCCATTCTATACGCTTTTGAACCTGTAGTTGACATTTTCCCCCAAAACACTTTCTTGGCTTGAGCTTATTCCTGCTGGGTTTGCAGTGCCACAGTGGCACTGGTTCTGCTGGGAACATTGCACTGGTTCTGCCTTGCATTGCAACACTGCATTGCAACATTGCAAAAATGCCCCCCCCCCCTTCAGTTTCTACTGCAGAGATTCTTGGGAACTTTGATTCTATTCAGCTGGGCTTCTATTGCCCTTGCTTTTTTTGCTGTTTTTTCCCCCTTCCATTGCAAACAGGGGAGGATGGGGGGGGGGGGTCGTAACCAAGGCTGGTGCCAGGCTTTTTTGCACCCTAGGCAAGGCTAAATACTTGTGCCCCTGTCATGATCTGGGCTGTGCCGGTAGAGGCCTACTAGGCCCAAGGAGCCTGGCTAGCAGTATGTGAAGCTGGGTAGGTGAAGCTCGGAGGTTTTGGAGCCAAAATGGATCAATAGGAAAAGAGGAGGGCTTGGAATATAAGTTCTGGAGCAGTAGGAAGAGTTGTTCTTTCTTGCAGAGGGCAGAGCCAGAAGAAAGGCTGCTGCAGGGGAAAAACCCTCATCCTGGGTGAAGGGTGAGTAGTGTAAGGCCACTTGAGATAGTGAGCTAGGGAAAGTATATTTAGACGCGTTAGGGCATTTGACTTCTTTTCTTTTCACCCACTTACTGTTATTATTCTGCACCTTGTTGTTTGACCTCCTATAAAATAAACCTTTTCCTTGTTTTACTCTGCCTGGTAGAGTTGCCAAGTGTGATTTTTGCCACAGCGGGGGACTCCCGGCTGGCGGCTGGAGTGTGTGCATGCGCGCTTTGCGCACACGCGCTGCATCCACATCACCCGGAAGTGACGCGACCACGCCGGGCACGCTGCGGGTGGAGCCACGACCATCTGAGGAAAAATCATAGAGTTTTCCCTCGGATGACCGTGGCCCCGCCCCCAGTGCGCCTGACGTGGTCGCATCACTTCCAGGTGACGTGCACGTCGGGGTGGGGTTCCCCCTGGGGCCCGATCCGCCAGCAGCGGGGAATGGGCCTCTGTGGCAGGGGTTTCCCCGCTCCCCGGGGGGACTTGGCAAGCCTACTGCCTGGTCCTCACGCCTGTTATTCGGCCTAAAGGGAGGTCTGAAGGTCTTGGGAGGGTACTCTGGGCCTTCTCAAGAGAACCTAAATCCAGAGTGGTGGCAGCATCAAGTGACACCCCACCTGAGTCATGACAGCCCCCCCCCCAGTATTCAAAAACAGATGAATTGTAGGAAAAATGAAAAGCACAAAACTTGAAATTGCTTTTTTTTAAAAAAAAAAGAAGTGAGAATAAGTAATACAACAGTCTTTGATTTTCTTTCTCAAACAGAAAACAGTTTTAGCACACGGATCACAAATAATTTGAATAATCCTGTGAACTGTGATGCTGAAATTTACATCTCTTAAATGTTTCCATTTCAGGCACATCAAAATCTCATTTTCCGTGCCTTTTCCTTTGCAAAATTTGTCACCAGTTCCTTCAGGTCAAGTGCTCATGCTTCAGCATGTTCATTTGAAATAGCTGCCAAACCAAGTAGTGTCTTTTGCAGCAGTAGTTCTCCTACAGTTTTCTCAGGTTTGTGATTCTTGATGTCAGATTTGTTTCCATTTATCCTTTGGCGTAGGATTTAACCTGTTTAACCATTTAACCTGTTTGCCCTATGTAGAGAACTGCTATTTACATGTCCTACCATATTGTTATTCCAATCTTGCCATATTTATTGCTCAGTTACTTATGCATCTTGACTCTAATAATCTCTTTCTGACAACTAACTCCCTGTGTGTAATATTTGAGGAAATCTGTTTCAATGTATGTGAATAAGTGTGCACATGCTGAGTCTCTGTTCTCGCATGTACCCAGGGTTGAGCTTGGTTTGTCTTGGGGGTTAGGGTTAGGTTGCTTTTTAACTTTGTAATATCATTTTCTGCATTGGTTGACATACCAAGCATAATTATTTTTGCTCTGTTTCAAATTGCTGTAATCCTGGTCTTATTGCATTGTTTATTAGATGTCTCATAAGAATTATTGCATCGACTTACACTGTGTAACCCATTTTGAGTCTCTGTGAGAAAGATAGGCCATATATGAAGTAAATAAAATAAAGTGCACAGGATCAGGCTGTGGGTAGGATTCTTTTCTAAGTGAACAAACATAGGCTCAAGCAACAGTGGCATGATCCCTGAGGTGCCCACAGGTGGAATCCTCTCACAGCAACTTTCACTCTTCAGAGCAAACATGAAATACCACAACCCTCCCCTCTGTGAATAAGATTTCTGTGGGTTAACATATAGTAGCCAAAGAAGATTGGTGCTCACTTACCTCTGGACCTAAATTTCTCATTATGTGTCTCCTGTTCTGTCAAAAATAATTCCCCCAGCAATAAGAGTTCTAAAGGACTATTGTGAAACATTGTCCTGTCCTTCACTCTGTCTTTTTTTCTACTTTTGAGCCTGCTACAACACCTGGAATGCAAGATTCCTTAATTTCACTCTCTGTTTACTCCAACATGATTTTACTCCCCCCCTCTCCTGCTAACTGATAATTCTGTTCTAGCCAATTGCATAAAGAATTCAACCTTGGAAAATTTATGACAGGATTCCCAGTGTTTACCTCAACTTCCTCCTTTTTTACTAGAAAATTTACACCTGATAGACGTGTGACAGATTTCACACCCTAATGCTGATTGTCAGTTCTGCGTGCTTCTGAGGTCTGCACTCTAGGCAGTTGCCTAGATGGCCTAATGGTAGCACTGACCCTGGGCATAATTCAGACCCTGTAAATCCAATTGTCAACAAACTTGGAGGGCAGGTAGAGGAGAGTCAGCTGGAGATCACCTGCAAGTTTGGTATCTCTAGCATGCCAGGGAGGTCATTCTACCACTTCACAAACCAAACCAGTTTGTTTAGCACCAAAAAGTTAATGACGGTCCATGTCACGAACCGAACTGAACTATGTTTTCCCAGTTCACGCCCATCCCTATTCCTAGGAGGCATCGCCATGTCTGTAGAGAGCACCCATTGAAGAACCGCTACCTCCATTGTATGAGGATGATTGCCTGCGAACTTCCCATCATTTTGTGACTGAATGCAGCACCCCTTGTGGCCATTTGGGATTACCCCTGTGATACCCACTTTGTGGTGAAACCCACTCCCTGTGTTTAAAATTCCAAAAGAGCCCACCAGCTCAACAAGATTCCATGATGGAAAGTACAATAGATGAGATGGGAAAAGCAGAAAGACAGGAGAAGCAGAGTGAGCCAAGAGTGCGTATGACTAAATGCTTTGATCTGGCAAGTGTGGGCCCTATTCAAGATACTAGTTTCTCAAAAATCTCAAAGAAGTTAAAGATTAAGGCCCTTTATTATGAATTCACGTTTTTCTATTGGCAAGGATAGTTTTGTTTTGACAGTCAAGAGGTTTTTATTTATTGGTTCTTTTTACATCCAAGAAAATATTAATAAAACCAGATAAGGATAATCATCATCTGATCCCAAAGTTAGAAATGCAAGGAACTGCAAAACCGTTTGCTTCACACAAAGGCACTAGGCCCAGCACAGTCTGGCAGGTTTATTGCCATTCCTTCAATGCGTTGCCAAAGAGAAATTTTGTTCCCATTCTCATGTGATACACAGCGTGAGTGAAATGTGACAGACGAGTTGGATGGGCTTGAAGGTGCAAACTAAATCCAATAGAGGAAAAGTTAATATGCAAAACAGAAACCAGGCAGTCCTAAAATGTAGATCCAAGGTGACTTAAATTTTGTGGAAATCTAGGTAGATAACAGCACCTTAAAAAAAAAAATAAAACACTGTAATTTCAGCCTAACGCTCTGCTTCCCCTGACACAGCTTGTTATTGTTATAGATAGCTGGTGTTTGTATCTTCGCTTCACTTATGGAAGTGTTTTATTAGAATAGATTATTCCTCAGTGCTGTATGAAAAGGGCTGTTCAAACATTATATTGGGGCATGTTTTCATGCATGATAGTAAATTCTCCCATCTGCACATCAGGGAGAGTTGTAACACGTACGCCCATAGGTCAAGGATAACACCATAGCACATTCCATGATCTGTACTCCTAAACAATGTTTATCTGAAAGAAAAGAAGCTTTCACTACATCATCTGTGAGCTGCTGGCTCCTGTAATTACATGGATTCTGAAAACTGGAATGCTAGTACAATGCCCACATATAGAAGGGGGGGACATCCCCACTCTTGGCTTGAGAGTTTTCCCAGAGTTTTGTCCCCCAAGGCTGTTCTCCTGATCTCTGTGTTACCAATCGTCTCCCATTCTCTTGTGTCATTTATGATTAAGCCAATGCATTTTCCTAGCTAGTACTCCAAATATTGCGAATGATGACAGGGATTTAAAAAACTGAAAGTGGAAAGTATATTTTCTTCACTTGCATGAACTGAGTACAATTTTCCAATTTGTTTAGGTTTCTAAGCATCAAACTCAGGCCCAATCTAGAAGTGAGTCTCTGGGAGAAGAGACCTAGAAGAGGGACTAGTGAAGGTTAAGCAGCAGGTGGAGGAAGGTTTTGGCAGTCCTCGACCATATGATATGATGGCTTACCCCATCCTCTCCCTTCCTCTATGCAACTGTGGCATATCTGGGTTGCAACACATGAAAAAGCCACTGTTGCAGTTGGCCTTAATTGCTTCTACACCAAAGCTTTCAGTACATAAGAAGAAGTCTGCCTCTTCTTACTTTATCTGCCCTTTGATGGAGCTCCATGAGTTGACTCTTATGAAGCCACGTCTTTTTGTTGTTGTTCAGTTGCACTGTCGAGTCCAACTCTTCAATGACCCCATGGACCACATCACACCAGGCCCTTCTGTCTTCCATCGTTCTCTGGAGTTTGCTTAATTTCATGTTCGTTGCATCAATAGCACTGGCTAATCATCTCATCCTTTGCCGTCCCCTTCTTCTTTGACCTTTAATCTTTCCCAGCACTCTTCTCCAGTGAGTGCTCTCTTTTCATTTGGTGGCCAAAGTATTTGAGCTTCAGCTTCAGTATCTGTCCTTCCAGGGAACAGTCAGGTTTGATTTCCTTTAGGATTGACTGATTTGATCTCCTTGCAGTCCAAGGGACTCTCAAGAGTCTTCTCCAGCACCATAATTCAAAAGCATCTATTCTTTGTCGCTCGGCCTTCCTTATGGTCCAACTCTTGCAGCCATACATGACTACTAGGAATACCATCGCTTTGACTATGTGGACATTTGTTGGCAGTGTAATGTCTCTAATTTTTATTATGCTGTCTAGGTTTGCCATCGCTTTCCTCCCAAGGAGCAGGCGTCTTAATTTAATGGCTGCAGTCACCATCTAACTTTCCTCAAGATCATAGTTTATCTACTCTCAACATTTGTTTCCCCATCTCTCTTTCACATTTTGTCCCACACTGATGCTAAGATCAGGGTGGCACTCATTATTCTCCCCTCCTACATCATATACTCATAGCAATCATGTAATATATATTAGGTGAGCTCCAGAGACTCAGGATACCCAATGAGTTCAGAGCTGCATGAGGATTTGAACACACTGTCCTCAGATTTAGACAGGATCCACATATTGCCAGATATTGTTCTATTGTATTAAGTCGCTTCTTGTATTTTCTTGTCCAGACTGAAAAATCAAGGAGATGAATTATTACATTATCTCAATATTCAGCGATGAATGATCCAGTACTCTAACCGCTACACCACAGGGCCTTTCGGTCTTCCTCCACCTTATTGCACCCACTCCTTGCACTCTCCATTTGGCTTGGTATCTGTGTGCACTAATCGTAAGCTAGCCACTAAAATATTAATTTGCATGCATGGCCATCTGGGAAAACTTCCTGGTGGTTAAATATTTTGGGAGTATCTTTCAGTGCTAGACATCCTACAGGGGGAGTTGTGCTAAAGGTGAATATGACCATTCTGTCTGCCACCTGGATACTGGAGAGGAAAATCCCTTGGCTACTACAGTCCCATCCAAGTTTCTTCCTCAGTTCCAGAGTGCCAGTGGGTTATGAGGTGCTGTTGAGAGGCAGGGGACACTGAGCAGAACTTGTATTCTGGTTTTTAATCAGGAATGTGCAGGATCTGCACAAGAATTTTTGTTACTCATATAATTTTTGTTTTGTTTTCCATGGATTAATCACCTGACCAGGAGCCTCCAAAGTCGCCTCTCTCTCTCTCTCTCTCTCTCTCTCTCTGCTTGAGATAAAATTTGATGACCAACAGTTCATGTTGATTACAGGAATTAGATCAGTTGAGTTAGTTGTCAGTGTGGTGAGTCCTTTAACTGGCATGTGGAGAAGCCATTAGTTAATGTATGATCTCAAAATTAAGCCATATGTGGTTGGGATTTTTTTTTTGTCCCAATGCTCTACCTGGTTGCAATAACACAGCCCTTCCTCTGGTAGCCACACCACTCAGACATTACTGAGAGTATGCAGGACAGGAGCACGACTACACAATCCATGCCAGTTAGATGAGCATCAGTGTGCCTCCATTGTTTCTCCAACAACGTAAGGAATGAGCCTTAATGAAGGCAGTGCATGCCTTGCCTTAAAGTCACATACCAGTTTAAACACATAACTGAATGCAGCATCTCATGATCCATCCAAACACTGACTCTGTGAACAATCAGTATAGTCTGTACAGGGGGTCTGAAGAGCGCTTGCCCAAGCCATTCATTCATTTCCTTGCCTATGTGCTTGTTTCATTATTCTATCTCCCACACACCAGTTTACATCTGTGCTGGATCAGGAAGCTGGTATGCTTTATACATCTCGTACAGTGAAAATGCCTTTCTTCTTAATGTGCCTCATGCCAGGAAGATGATCCTTTTGGGGGAGTTTGCTAGAACATGACATATACAGCTATTCCAAAAACCAAGGAGTATTTATAAAGAGGAGGAGAAAAGAATCAATCTGACATGGGTTTCCACTCTTCTCCCATTCTGTACTGTCTGGTTTGCCATTCCCTCAATTTCTAATGTGTATAACATGTAATCCTCAGAAGAACAGCAGTCAACATATTTGTCTGTAGTTCATTCTGTTGCTTTTTGTCATTCAGATTTCTTTTGCATTGATTGCATAAATGCTTTCTGACAGAAAGAGTAAGGAAGGTCCCTGCCACATGGGGGGGGGGGAAGGACGGGCAAAGTGTGGCTTTTTAAAGCCGCACCAAAAGAGACACGCGGCGGCGGGATCACATAGATCCCCTGAGCCGCCGTGCACTTCCTCCCCGGCATGATCAGATGCCGGGGGGAAGCCACAGAAAGAAGAGTGCGGCAGCCAAACTGCGCATGTGTGCGCATGCGCAGTTCGGCGGGGAGCCGGGATTGATACGCACAACAGGCGTGGCGGCGATCCCACGGCCGCGCTTGCTGCGGTGCTGCAGGTAAGTCCTCCTCTGTAGGAGGTTCTTTTTTGCAGCGGGTTTTCCGGGGTTAGGGACGGGTGTGCGCTGCTTCCCAGATGTTGCGGTGAGATCGCGCCCGTTTGTTGTGCCCCCGATCCGTCCCTCTCCCGGCCCAAAACCTTCTGTGTGACCGGGGCCGAAGATAACCAAATTCTTACAGTAAAGAATTATCTTTAAAAAATCCATGACCCCAAAACCCGAAAGACCTATAGTGCAATCCTAAACAGAGCTATAGCTATCTAAGCCCATTGAACTCAAGGCTCTGTTTAGGATTGCACTCCTGTTCCTCTGGGGGAATGGAGGATTTTTTTCTCAAGAATTTATAGCACACATGTATACCCCCCCCCCCCATCCCAACAGAGGCAACCTTTATCTCAGAAGTCTTGTAAGCAGGTGGGACTATGGCAGGATACATTTGCTGCTCTAGTGCCCCAAACTGTATTGAATCTGGTGGGTTCACCCTATTGTCAGTTGCATGCAAGGAAACATTAGGACAAGTGTCATACGGAAGCCAAGAGAATAGGCTGTGATCCAGGATGGCCCTGTTCAAATCTTACTTCTCCCATAAACTCATTTGGTAACGTTAGGCAAACTTCCCAGCCTTCCAGTATCAACACACAGATAATAATAGTGCGGGGTGGAAGGATTATTCTTATCAGACAACTAAGCAGGGTTTAGTGTGCCAGTTCCAGACACAAGGAAAGAGCACAATCGAGAGTGGGTAGGAGCAAGTGGAGAAGTAGCTTGGTCAGGTTGCGCAGGAGCTAAAAGAGGAGGAATTCTGATGTGAAGGCAGCGGTAGGTCTGGAGTTTATTTATTCCATTCAGCTAATGACCGCAGTATGGCAATGAGGAGCCAGTTGATTGAGGTACTTTTATGGCGTATCATGTCATGTTTTGCCACTGATTTAAAAAAAAAAATAGCTTGAAAACGTATAGAAGGGAAGGTGAATGCTGGCCAAGCGGAAGCAAACTTGGAAGCCAGTTTGTGAAGATGTTGTGGGAATAGAGGAAGATAGAAAAGTCCTTCTGTTGCGTTAGCCAAACAATTGAGTTTCCCACCTCCAAAATGAGGCACCCCTGTTCTGGCAAGGACCAGTACCTGGCCGTCACAGAAGACCAAAGTGGTTTGACGATGACAGTAATAATCATATTGCTTCCATAACCGTTTGATATCACATACAACTTGCAACCACGGTCTCAGTCTTTTTCACCATGTCTACCTGTAATCATTGGATGATTCGTATTAAACTGAAGTGTAACAAGAGAACAAGCACCCTCCTCCCGCTCTCTGAATCTCTAATTCCATGCAGGTATTTTGTGCTATGACTCCAGTGCTAAAACTGCTTTTGATACTAGGAGTTAGGATGGCACCATTGCGGTATCCATAAGAGGTCTATTCCTCACAGTGATCCAAAAGCTCTCATGACGCGTGAAGGAAAACATCTTGCTAACCCTTCCTTCCTTCAATTTCCAAATTGCTTTTCAATGTCTTTATGTTCTTCCCCTCATCAGTGGGATAAGCAGGTGGATGGGTAGCTGACTTCAGTTTATGATCATTGTGTAGTGAACAAGTGCTGGAAGATAGATATGCTGCAGCCAGCATGGGAAACTTCCTGAGCAATCACCTTGTATTGAAATGACACTGTCCTCCTTGAATATTAAGGCTCCATCCATCTGCCAGAGCCATTCAGCTAGCAAATCTGCAGCTGTATCTAAATTGCTCAGGAAGATGTACTGAAAATTGCCACGTTCTGTTATTTCATTGAAATGATGATCATTGCCTCTGATTTATCATTCAGTTGCAGTGATAAGCCAGGTGACAAAATACATACACAGCCTGAAATACTTAAATGATTCTCAACACAGTTGTCCTTAACTTCTGAGGCTAACAATGGGATTAATCAGCAAGCTGCTGACAATGCTGAATGAGGACCAGTCTGATGAATGCATTGGGAGGACTGTGGAATGAATGGATTGTAGACAGTAGCCAATATCAGTTTACAAGAGTTAAAACACCAGTGGATTGAATAATCAAAGGTTGGTAATCAGTCCACAAACAGAGATTCCACAAATGGTGAGATGAGGCTCTTTCACCTTCAGAAGGCTCTTGCCAGTGGAAGAGGAGCCTTCTGCATCAGTGGAAGACTGTTAACAGAATAGATCTGTGGGTTCCTTCCCACAAATGATGGGCTATATAAATTCACCCCTTACTATGTAGTATGAATAATACAGTTCATAGGCATCTAGCAGTATCACCATTGCTATTTTAAAATACATATTTGATGTTCAAAACATGCTAGCCTGAAAGGGGTAGTCTACAGTTCATGGCCAAGCTTAGTGTGATTAGACCCTAAGGGTATTGCTTAAATGCCCACCCCTTAAAGCCATGTTATGTGTTAAAGTTGAACTCCGTGGAAATGTGCCCAAGGGATGTACTTATGTGGAGAACCACAGTGTGAGGTCTACACCCCCCGGGCCAAAAAAATATAGCTGGAGCTTTCCAGCAACAATTTCTGCTATGACTATACGATCAGCCACTAGAAAGCTGTGGCTATATTCTCAAAAGGATAACTTCACATTTTCCATGCAAAGGCATCCTGTAGGTCATTCAGAGTGCTTTTTGTCAACTTCCTTTGCAGTGTTTGAGCTGGATCTGGTTCATATTGCTATTACCAGGGCCAGGGCTTTTTTGGTGGCGGCCCCATCCTGGTGGAATGTGCTCCCAGAGGAGATCAGGGCTCTGTGGGATCTTTTACAGTTCCACAGGGCCTGCAAGACAGAGCTGCCAGGCTTTCAGTTAGGGAGCCACCACCACTATAGAGCGCTGGCCCTTGGTTTCTAACATCTAGCCTGTGCCTTGGCTTCTAACACCTAACCTGTGCCTTGGTTTCTAACACCTAGCCTGCACTACAGGAAAATCTTGAACAGATTGATTTTTAGAGGGTACACTGAAATAAGCCATCTTGAATAACCATCTTCAACACTTTATGAATTTGTTTTAATAATGAATTGTTCTTATATGTTTTTATGTGTTTCAACTGTATTAATGCACTGACTGTGAGCTGCCCTGAGCCTGCATTGTGGGGAGGGTGGGTATAAATGTGATCAATCAATCAATAAATAAAATAAATATCTACACAACCTGTTGTATGCAGTCCATTCTAAATAAAAATCTTAATAATTGAGGCTGTTTTGCTCTGTATGGAAAATACAAATTTAACTTCCCACCCATGTATGTCAACAGTGGGTTCCCCTAACATTCAAGGGTCGTGATCACACTCACAATTAGCCGCACCATAGGTGCGAAGGCCGGGCAGATTTAAAGGGCGCGATCAGACACAAGCATCTGGGAAGCGCCCTGCATGCATCAGCAACCCATTTTGCTCCATCGCAGAAGCGGAGTAAAAAGACACTGGGGAAAGTCCGGTAGCAAACGGGTTGCTATGGGCCACGGACGGACTTTCCCCTGTGTGATCACTCCAGTATGCTCCCATGGTGTCGGGATGGTCTGTTCAGGCTATCCCGTGCCATTGTTTCCCCCCCCCCCCCGTCTCGGTATGCACATCATTGCACACTGCATAGGGAGCTTTCAGTGCGGAGATGCGAATCATTGATCCCTCGCTGAAGCGTACCAGAAACACACAGCAAAAAAACCCCAACCCAACTCACCCGCGGTTGCATCTGATCACGCAGCGGTGGGCTGTGCCCACAGTTGCCAAGGACTGTGTGATCACGCAACTGCGGGTCAAATTCCTCCGGAGGAAATAGCCTCACTCCCCCCCCCGCTTTATCTTGCTCATGTGACCACCACCAAGGTATAGGGAAGAAGGAGCAAACTGGATGTGTGTGCACACAAGTGCACAACTTCCTCCTCGCTGTATCCCTACCAGGTCCATGTATTTATAGAATGAAGATTAATCCAGTTGCACACACAAAAACAAGTTACAAAATGCAGCAAAGCTATTTGGTACTATGCAGCCTACTTATTTGTTTCCTGATCCCTCCCTGTTTCTCTGTTGTCCCATTTCCTGACCCTCTTTCTGGTGCCATCCGTATCCCTTATCAAGGTCTATTCTTCATTTTCCAGTACATGAATATTACAGGGCCAGGCATGAGTACAATTCCAATTCCATAAAAGACATACGTACATACACACACACACACATTGAGTAGGATGGCTGCTTTTTTAGTGCCTCGGTTGTTTTTTAAAAACTAGCTGTTGAAATCACCATGCTATATTCAACTTCCTTTGACCTACCTCCTGTGATTCTGACATCTAAACTTCCTTTCCTTTATTGTGGAATTGTTTGAGAGGGAAAGCACTGTACCAATTATCAAGAAGTGAAGGGTCAAATTTTATAACCTTTTCTCTGGTACTATTATTATCTGTGTGAAGCTTTCTGTTACTAAAGCTGAACATTTTTACCATTTTGGGGTAAGCCTTAAAGTACGAAAGGGTCAGGAACCAAAATTTGAACTCTGCTATGTTTTCTTATGACTGTGTCTTGGCCAAGTATTTAAAAATGTTATTTTAAAAAAGACATTTTGTTCAGTCTGTTTCCTGCAGTTATTCCCAATACTGTCCTCTTTCTGTCAAGCTCCCTCTGTACCTTCAAGCCCATCCTATAAACACCCTGCATCCATAAAGGCTTCCCAGAACCACTACAGCCTCTCCTGTTGTGTCCTGGAACTGCCACCAGGGAGTAGCCAGGCGAGCAGAGCTTGATTCCCAAAAGAACAATAGGGACTAGGCTCCTAAAGTCCACTAGGGGAACCAATAGAAACCTTGGCGGGAGATTCAAAAAAACTCCAATGGAATCTAGGGGTGTTCCCTTGGGAAGGTATATAGTTGGCCACTTGGCCAATTGTCTATGTCTTTTGTAGTGTGAAAGTACTGAGTAAACACGTGTTTCTTATGTCGTGATGTATCGAACCGAGTTCATCTCCTTCCTGGTGGGTTCCAATCCCATCTATCTCTCCACCTTTCTGTCCTTGAGACTACCTTGTCACATCATTTTCTCTTCTGGTATTCTTTGTATAGTCACATTTGATTTAACTGTTTTGCTAAAGCTCCAGTGGAGCATCTTTTGAAGAAGTAGAATGGACAATCAAGACTGTAGGTATGGGATGCCATTTTGAATGCTCTCTTGTATTAAAACCTTCCTACAAGTTAAAAATTAGGGAGAAAAAAAAATCTAGTCTACCCTGCTGTGTTAGTTACTTTCTTGCAAGAAGCTTGGCATGTGCATTAGAAATCTAGTACAGTACCTGCAGCTGGAAGTTGTATGAGTCCATGCTACTACTGCAAATCTGTGCTAACTCATTTGTACCTTACTGCATGGATAGTGGACCAAGCCTGACATTTACATCTGTTGGCTTTCAGACTCCTATACTTCCCTTCCTATTAGGCACAGCCAGAATGCAGTTGCCCCAATACTAGTAGCAGCAGAATTACTCCTCACGGTCTCTCTTGGTAGTGTGCACCCCAGCTATAAACCAACAACACACAGAGACACTGACAGCAAGGCTGGTGGGGGCCTTCTCTTCCTCCCTCCCTCATTCAGGGGGCAGGGTAGGCTGGGAGGCAGAGGGGGGTAGGCTGTGAAGCCTGAGTGCAGCAGCAGCAGCAGAGCATGGCTGCAACTTCCCAGGGTGCACACTGCTCCCAGGTATACACTGCTCCCAGCTGCTTGCCACCAGGTTATAGCAGTAGTGTGGTGCCAGGGGCTGCTGCTTGGCAGACACTGCTCCAGGGCCCAGGTGAAAAGCCCTGGCTGCTCATTGCCTGGCTGCAGCAATGCTAGGGTTACCACTTCTGTGTTGGGGAATTTTTGGAGATTTGCAGGTACTGCCTGGGGAGGGAGCTCAGGAGGGATGTGATGAAATAGAGTTCACCCACCAAAACAGCAATTTTCTCCAGGGGCCAGATCTCTCTCACCTGGAGATCAATTGTAATACTGGGAGATCTACAGGCAGCACCTGAAGGTTGGCAACCCTAAGCAATACAGCACCTGTTGATTGCTGCAGTGCAGGAGCTAACCCTTCGGGGCCCAGAGGTGTGGTTATTCTTGATGCCCCTGCATATATGGGTGGAGGGCGGTGCCCTAGGCAATGGCCTGGGTTTGCGTAGTGGGCGGGCCATCCTTGGCTTAAGATCAAACCCTAAGAGATCTAAGTTCGGAGACTGAGATTTTATCAGTTGGTGTGATGTTGTAACTTAACAAAAATTGGCTCCCAAACAAAACCCCCTCAAATAATTGTACAAATTAGTAGGTAGGCTCTGTAGATAAAGCAAATGAGTTTTCAAAAAAGCATGTAGTTTGGTAAAAGGTCAATAAAGGCCCCTGCCACACGGCAGGGAAAACACTGGTGAAAGTGCGGCTAATTAGAGCCGCAGCAAAATAGAGACGCTGCGGGCGGGATCCCACAGATCCCGTGAGCCGCACGCCGTTGCTCCCCGCCGTTGCTCCCCGGCACGATCAGATGCTGGGGAGGAAGAGACGAGGGGGAGGGGGAGGCTGCCGAACTGCGCATGCTCGAGCATGCGCAGTTCGGCCGGTGGCCGGGGATGCGCCGGCGCAAGGACGCACCGCCGATCTCACGGCCGCACTTGCCGCAGCCCTTTCGATTGAACCACCCGGTTAGGTGGTTCTTTTTCGGTGCGCTTTTTCGGCGGAAGGGACGGATGGGGGACAGTGCAGCACAATTCCCAGATGTTGCTGTGGGATCACGCCCGTTTGCTGCGGCCCCGATCCGTCCCTCTCCCGGCCCAAAACCCCTCGTGTGAACAGGGCCAAATATTTCTGGTGATTATATATTACTTGACCAACACTTACCCTTAAAGTCAGTTCAGGTAAATTGAATATCTGCCAGAATCTGAGTTCTGCTGAATGTATATTACACCTTTACCTAGTGCTAGTTCCGACATCATAATATGGTGATTTGGACTTAGTAAATCAAGTACTTTCTTTTAAATAGAATGGCTACAACCCAGTATTCCACATGTGCTGTACAGATATAAGGGAATATAATTGCAAAGAGAAGTTGACATTTGCAAATTAGCAACAGATTGTAGAATATTTTGGACACTGGCTTTGGAATTGTCTGTCAGTGGCCTGCAGCCTATTTAATATGTTGGGCTATTGTTTTCTGTCTACAAACCATTGTGTGGAAGCAATATGAATTATATCCAGTTAAAAGATATGAAAGTGATGTGAAAGACCTCTTCCTGAGACCTTGGAGAGCCGCTGACAGTCTGAGTAGACAATACTGACTTTGATGGACCATTGGTCTGATTCAGTATAAGGCAGCTTCATGTGTGTATCAATAGCAACCAGCACCTTGTAAGTCGCTACTAATATCTTCTCTTGGCAGGATGGCATTTGATGTTGTAAAACAGATGACAACCTCTGACCTCTTTTGCATTTCCAGACTTCTTGCTTATTGGGGGTGTCTCCCTCACAACGTGAGTTAAAAGCAGTTCATAAAAACACTTCTTTTTTTCTCTTTCTTTGTTTCCTTTAAAGTGACAGGCTCTTTATTCTAAAACCACAGAAATGATTTAACATTTTCACAGCAATTTTTCTAGGTTTGTTTTGGTTGGTTCAACAGTTTTTGTGGCTGATTTATTTGCTCGCTTAATAGCAAAACCACTGGATTCAATATTTACTCCACATTAAGCTTTATTCTTTATGGCTGTTTGCTCTATTATGAGCTTTTTCTTAGAGTGGTTACTTTTAATAAACAAGCAATTACTGGAAAATGGCTTTGATACCCCACATAATCCTTTGAGACAAATAAATCTTTTCATAATTTTTTATCTGTAGTCTTTTCCCACCCCCTTCCTCCCCTTTCTCTATGTGGGGAGCAGGGTAATAGCAAGTAACATCAAGCATTATCAAGGAAATTATGAATCAATTGATCAACTTGCCGAATCAATTGTTCTGTTTTGACATTCTGCATTAATCAGTAACTAATTGCCCAATTTTAAATGCTTTTAAAAACGTATTTAGGGAATCAATAATGCAGTAACTGCTTTCTAAACTGAAGAATGAGAGTGGATATGGAGGAGGAAATGGACAGGCAAACCTGAGTCGGTTCTGCAGTGCTGCTGTCTTCCTTCATAGGCCACTCGGCTTCCATATGCCTGCATTCACATTTGATTCCTAACAAACGCTTCCATTTGCAACTGATCAATAATGTGCATAGAATTTCAGTAACTGCATTTCAGGCACAGGAATCTCTGGCCTCCTCTGCTTGCTTGCTTTTGGTGTACAGTATCCCTCAATGGGAACAGTGATGAAGAACTGGAGAAAGGAGATACGGCTTCTATGACCACCCACTGCTATCGGTGGCAGCTGCCTGGGAAATCTGGCTCCAAAGCAGAGCTCAGTTTGGTTGCATCCTTAGGCTTCTGCTGTTTTTGTTTTTCTCTCCACTCTGCATTAGTTAAATGTTGTACAACTTCAGCAACAAGAGGAACCTGCAACCCCAGAGTTTCAGGCATTCCTTTTCCTCTGTCTTCTCTTCTTTCCATTGTAACACACATGAATTCCTTGCATGCTCTCATAAGAGGAACAAGAATCCCACTGAAGTGCTGGGGCAGCCTTTTGCAGTGCAAACCTTGTTTTACTTTCAGGTTGGACATTCACTTTGCCTACATGGAAATCACAACAAAGGCCTTTGTTGAGTATTGAACAATTGTGAATTTTTCTAGAACAACATGATACTTTTTAGGTACCTTTACAATTCATAGCTGGACACAATAAATTCTCTTTCCAACACCCTCATGCAAACAACTAAGCACTCTTTCATGGGTGGCTTTCAGGAGACCCAGAATTAACCTGTTGCCTAAAGTTAGTATGTTATGTTCGGTTTGTCTAGCACAACTATTAGAGATCTCTTATAGAATGAGAATGACCACTGTTTCTTCTGGGGTGAAGTTGTATATTCTTCACACATTGCGGAGTAGTGTACAGGGTCTCTGCTCTGCATTTTATGTAACAGTCACATGTGACTTGCAGATTCTTCTCAACTCCTGTCCATGTGGCACCCGGTTTGGATCATGATTATGGCACGCATGGGGAGGGGACTTCAGCCTTTTCCCCTGCACTGTTCTCCTGACCTGCAGCAGCCCTGGAGGTATGCTATTTGCCCCACTGGAGAAACCCACCTTTATGTTACGTTTTGTTCTTGTGAGTACAGTTCACTGGAAAACCTCTGGATTTCTTTTAGCAGGTTTCTCCTCAGATGGCTTTGCTCTGTACCTCACACTCTAGAAATACCTCCTGCAAAAGAGAGAAAAGATGTATTCTGAAGGGGCTCTGCATGAGATCTACATAGCAGATTGGTCATATGCTCCTTGGGCAACCTTGGGCAAATATCCTTCATTAGAAACCCTTCATTACAAATGGGAGGGGCAATACAGAATACACTTCTCTCTGTCTCCACAAGAAAGTGCGGAAGTTAATGGAATAACAATGCAAGTCACACAATCCTAGGCAGAGCTAACCTGGTCTAAATTCACTGGCTACAATGAACTTAGTCTGAAGTAACTCTTTATAGGACTGCACTGTCAATTTGTAAAGAGCTGTGCAAAATTAAGACTTTCCCCCTGTATTTTCTATTCTTGAAGACAAATTCCATAAGTGGGATAGCTGTGGTTCAGAGTTGATATTAGCTTTTTGGACTCACCCTCTCTTATTTTATCTTAATCATTTTTTTTCTGTGAATTTGTGTCACTGCATTCATGTACCTACGTATATTGTTAAATTTAACTAATTCCTTTTACCAATTTCTTTTGGCAAAAGTGAAACCTGAGTCCTTTATCATTTTGGAGGCTGGCTTCTTCACAATTCAAGATTGTTATTCCCCAGGCCCTTTGAAGTGAAAATAAATCAAGTTTAGGTGAGGAGGAATGAATACAATTATGCAAATTCTTCATTTACAAAGAAAAAAAATAGAAATCCCAGCACCAGTATATATTTATGGGGGTTATATCAAGATTTATTCTGGGATAATTTTAACAAATGTGATCGTTTGGAGACTGAGACTGTTGGTTAGTGGTAAAACACATTCTTCATGTGTGTAAGGGCTTAGGTTCAGTTTCTGGCATATCTGGTTAAAACGATCTCAATTTCCTTAGGCAGCAGACCTGAGGGAAATCTCTGCCCGAGATCTTCAAGAGCGCATACATGCCTTAATGAAAGGCATTCATATATTAGTCATTGTACTGAATAGCTCATACTAGCCACAGCTCAGAGTAGGTCAGCCCTGGCTAGTACTTGGATGGGAGACCAACACAGAAGACCAGGGTTACTATGCAGAGGAAGTCCCTGGTGAGCAACCTCTGCTCATAGCTTGCCTTGAAAGCCCTATAAGGGGTCACTGTCACTGTTCCCTCCAAGCTGAGTTAGTGTGAGCTAGTTCACAGTTTTCTAGCCTCTGGCTCACACATTTTTGTCTTAGCTCATGAAGGATGGCTCCAGAGCCAAATTGCTCACTCATCACTTTAATGCCAGTAGCTCACAACGTAGAATTTTTGCTCACAAGACCCCACAGCTTAGAGGGTGCATTGGTCACCGTAAGTCAGTTGTGGACCTTTTGCATGCAAAACAGATGCTGTGCCACTGAGCCACACCCCTGTTGTTATGCCGATAAAATTCTGAAACCTGTAACTTAAAGCCAAGCTCCTGTGGATTACTGAGCCACTATAAGCCAGTGGTTAAGCAGGAAGGAACTGAAGACTTCTGCTTTAAATATCACCCCCCAAAAATTACACATTAACTGGTCAGCAAAAAGTTAATAGGAGGTGTTTTTGAAATAGGGAGTTGGTCAACTAAGCTTAGCTGACTACTTAAAAATACAGAGAACATCTATATTCAAATAACTATGTAATGCGGGAAAGGAACACAAGAGTGTCATAAGTTTGCCAACCTTCTTCATGGATGTGTATCATTCCCTGCTGATGATGCCATGTGTGACCTCTCAGGCTGGCCACTCATGGTTTTATATATGAGAAATCATTAACAGAACATATGTGAAAATTGAGGATCTGGCTAAATTCAGATAGATGAAGATGAGTAGCCAATAGAATTAAAGCAAAAATTGGAATTTGCTAGCACTTTAACACCATGTTTGATTTTAATAGTTTCATATTGCTGTATTATTTTTATTAGGAACTGTGTTAATGTAATGAATTATGTTTTATGTATTATGAGAGTTTTTATTCTGTTGTGAGCCGCCCTGAGCCAGCCTAGGCCAGATGGGGGGATAAAAATCAATAAAATAATAATAATAAATAAATAAATAAATGTTAGTCTGTGTATAGCAGTAGAAAAGAGTAAAACTCCAGTAGCACCTTAAAGACTAAGTTCAGAACCATTTCAGCTGAGTTATTCTAAAAATAATCACTTTATATTTTCAGGATTGTGCATACAATTTACAACACACCCTATAGGACAGCCAGATCTTGCACATTCCAAAAGTATGATTTGTAAGAAAGGGATAATTGAGAACAAACAGCTGCACTGAGCATTTGTGAGGTTATTTGTTCTCCAGGAAAAATTAATCATTTTAATTAACACCAAATCGATCTAAGGAGATGTCTTAAGAATAGGGCTGTTGGAAGTGAGACTCATTTTCTGAGCTGAGGATCTTGGCAGCAAGTCTGTAGAGCTCAGGGACTGCTCTGCCAAAACAATCAAAGAGACTGTGACACAAAGGAATCAAACATATTTATAACAGAAAAAGACATGTGTCACTAGGTCTTTCCTGGAAATGCTGGATTATGTTCTCATATGCAATGGCCAGCCAGGGAACAACTAATAAAAAAGCAAGATAGTAATGAAGAATTTTTCTGTGATCCTTACAACCAGAAAAGCTGTTGCTGAGCAGCAATAGGGTGAGAGGTGAAATTCACCCCTCAGCTATGAGAATATTTTATAACAAGGCTATCAACTAGTACTCGGTGGTAGTAATTTCAGTAATGAACAAAGTGGTAATTAGAATATTCTGGAACTCTACAGATGTTCCATGATGGGGTACAGAAAAATTGAAGCCATCCATAATGGGGAACATTACTCCAGGGAAGATTAGGCATGCCTCAGTTCCATAGAACTCAGTGGGACTTTACATGGGTCTCCAACCTGATTGAGCCTGCAGGGACATTTGGAATTTTGAGAGACAGTAGTGGGCACCTGTCTGGTCCCGAAGACCCTGGGGTTCGCTTATGTAGATAAACGCAGTCACTCAGCAAAATAAATTCTGAAGACAAGGTTTAAAAAGAAAATGACTGGATTTAATAGAAAAAAAATCAGTTGTAGTAGAAGGGATATAAGCAGAGCAGGAAACATCCAATCATAACAAGCAATGGCAAACAAACAATAAAAAAACAGGTGACAGGACCAATGAAAACAATAACTCACTTCTGTGAGGCCAATTCCTTAGAACAGTCCATTATCAGGTTGGAGAGACTGGATAATTTCAACACAGAGTGTAGCCGGCCCCACCCTGTGAAGCCTAATGAGAGAGTGAATAACAACAGTAGCTCCCTCTTCTTAGGTCCACTTGCCTGCCGTAAGGTGGCCAGCTGATAAGAATTGAACTCCCTAATTAACCTTTCTGGCTTGTAAAAAGATTAGGGAGGTTTACAAGGACGATTCTCCCCCATAACAAAATCTCACAGCTGAATATAATGAACATGCAAGGGTAGGTCCTACAACCTCTGTTCCTTACAGCACCACTACAAAATGACTAATGGGGGAAGAGCCAATAATAAAATGGCTTCCATAAGGGTGAAGGGAATCATATAATTTGTGAGGTTCCAAGTCAAGTGTCATTCTGTTACAGAAGCAGCTACTTCTGAACAGGTGCTCTATGCAGACATAAAGATGATGCCTTCTGCACTGAGGAGACAGAGGACAGCTAGAATCAGCTCCTTGTTTGGGCTAGAGTTACCAAGTACCTACCATTCCCGCCGCACCATGCTGTCGCCCAGACATGATGCCAGTGCATTGGGCACGTAGCTGGGTGACACTCTGGCAATGGAGATGGAAACTCGATGGTACCATCGAGTTGTCAGCTCCATTGCCAGAGCGTCGCCCAGCTACGTGCCCAGTGTGCTGGTGTCACGTCTGGGCGATGGCATGGTGCAGCACGTTTGTTTTCCATATGGGAATGTTCCTGACAAGACGTATGTGTCCCCCGCCGAATCAAGGTAAGTACTTGGTAAGCCTGGTTTGGGGGAAAGTATGTTGTTTTGTTTCCATTTCCAAAGCAAAGAAAAGGTTTGTGGTCACGAGGAGACATTGCCAAGTACAGAGTCATAAAAAAGGTCAGTGTCTATAGCCAAGTTGAGGGAACACGGCTGTGATGCACCTATCTGGGATTATCTTCATGTTCTGCTACTTAGACCACTAACTGAGAATGACCCAAAGATCCCTATCAATTAAATAACCTTTGGGTTTTATCCCCAAGAGTCAAGAAGCAAGTAGGTACCAGGAAACAAACTGATGGCACCATTGCACTGGGGATCTCTAGGATATATGCATTAAGTTAAACATTACTGACTGAGTACAATGATCTTAGCTAGCCACAATAGGAGATTTGCTTCTCTGACATAGCAAGTTTCAGAGGCTTTGCAACCCACTTTTGGGTCCTGACCCACAGGTTTCGAAACACTGATGTAAATAGTTTCTACTCTTTGCATTGCATAGAGGTCCTTTAGAGTGTATTGCAGCTCCGCCTGTGTGGAAGAACAGTCCTGCTCTGGCCTGCAGGCCCTGTTCCACCTGCTCTCTTGGGTTTTCCCCCCTTCCGGGGGGGGGGTCCTTCTCTCTCTCTCTCTCTCTCTCTCTTTCTGATCAACCACTGCCACCTCCTGACCTTGGTAGGAATTGCCCACTGGGAGGGTCAGGACTCCCAACTTCCCTTCCAAGTTCTGAGGCCTTGCCTCTGTGTCTCCCACTACCCAGCACCTGGTTACCATTGGGAGAGCTTGCTGCCTTGTGCACCACTAGGGGAGTAGCCACTTGCCAAGTGACTGCCCTCCCCTTGCTCCTGGAGCTCCTTTAAGCACAGTGTGTCAGTGGAAGTCTATATGGCAGAGAGAACCACTACCAGGATCAGATGTTAAAAACCACCAACACCAATATTATCACTAAAGATTGCTAACAATAATTGAGAAAGACAGAGCCCATGCCCTGATGCCATCGCTACAGCCTGTGCCAGCCACATTTCCTTCCTTATATTATAAAAGCGATTTGGGGTGGCCACATTTCATGCACTCCCTCAGCCATTGGCCTATCAGCTGCCACTCAATGGGACTTGCGTGCCATTGGCCGGATGCTGGGTCTGAGGGGGCCAATCCTCTGGCCACATCGCCTCCCTCTATCGCCTCAATCCTGCCCACAGACTCACCAGCCGGCCTCTCACCCTCAGTCTGCGGGGAGCTGCCAGCCGGGATGGATGCTTCCCTGGTGGACCGACTGGCCTCAGGGATGGGGGGAGATGGCCACACCACACTCCCCTGGGCCGGTGTGGCCCAGAGAGGCTGCGGCTCTGCTTCGAGGGGGAGGGCCCTGCTGGCCTTCCCTATGCTGCCTCTGGCCTCTCTGGCCTGGCACCGTGGCCTGACTCACCTCAGGAAGGGGGGAGACAGCTGCGCTATGCTTCCCTGGGCTGGTGTGGCCTGGCCCAGGGAGGCCGCACACCCTGCTTTGGGGGGAGGCCCCGCCAGCCTTTCCTGTGCTGCTCCCAGCCTCACTGGCCCGGTGGCGCAGCCCAACTGGCCTCGGGGAGGTGGAGATGTCCACGCAGTGCTTCCCTGTGCCACCTCGGCTGCAGGCAGCCCCACTCTCCCACACCCTCTCTCTAGAGATCGTTGCCTTTTTTTCTGCAATGGGCCTTATTGCTAGTATATGATAAAGATCGAGAAGCTGATAAGCAAGGCAGACTAAATTTAATGAAAAAGGCTTAATTAGGAGTGCAAATAGTACAAAAAGTAGAGATGCTTAGGTAAAGCTGAGGACGATATCTGCATAGTCTGAAATCTTGTTAAGTTTAAGTTTTATTTTCTTTGTCAATATGAGAAAATCCAATAAATAAATTAAAAAGAGAGAGATTATATTAACATAACTGTTGCTGCCATTCAATGCTCCCTCTAAGTTGTGGAGTCTTGTGAGCAAAAATTCTATTTTGTGAGCTACTGGCATTAAAGTTGTGAGCAAGCGATTTAGCTACTGCATAAGTTAGTTTGCTCTGGAGCCATCTTTCCTGAGGTAAGACAAAAATATGTGAGCCAGAGACTTAAAAACTGTGAACTAGCTCACACTAACTCTCCTTAGAGGGAACACTGCTGCCATCCCTAAATATTAGTTTACAACTAACTAGCACTTTATTATATTGGATTGTTTTTATACGGTTTTATCTGTGTTATAGTTGTTCTTATGTTTTATCCTTTGTGGCTGCTCTAAGCCTGCTTTGACGGGGAGGGCGGGGTATAAATCGAATGAATGAATGAATGAATGAATGAATGAATGAATGAAGTATTTATTAAAAAGAAAATGTTTACAAGCATACTCTTCACACAACACCAGATGGAGCAAGGCATTCAAAAGAAAAGGGCAAAATACAATTCCTTTGTCGCTCCTTCTATACATGCCCTAGGTAAAGGTTTCCCTTGCTCAAAAGCCGGTTGAATCCGACTCTAGGGATGTGGTGCTCATCTCTGTTTCCAAGCCAAAGAGCCATTGCTGTCCACAGACATTTCCATGGTCATGTGGCCAGCATGACTAGACACCAAGGTGCATGGAATGCTGTTACCTTTCCACCGAAGTGGTACCTATTTATCTATTTGCAATTTCTTGCTTTCAAACTGCTAGGTTGGCGGGAGCTGGGACCAGAGACGGGAGCTCACTCCGTCATGCAGCACTCAGGTCTCGAACTGCTGAACTACCAAACTTCCAGTCTGCAGTTCAGCGTCTTAACCATTTGAGCCACCGCAGCCCCATACATGACCTATCAGATATTAAATGTAAAGCAGGCTCCTTAGCTTAGAAAGTTACAGATCTTTTACAGGAGTTCCATTAACTTCAAGCTTCCTTCAGGTGTTCAGGCCAGCACATGGCAATGGCTGCGTCCTCCAGATCTCTGTTTAGAGTTCTGTTTGCTTCAATGGAATCAGCACTCCCTGAGCCCTTCCCTCCTTGCTCCAAGGAGTTTTATCTTCTCTCTTTCCCCTCCCACTACCCAGGTCAGGCCAGGTCAAAGAAACTTTTCCTGAAATCTCCAGGAGTTTCTTCCTGAAGTCTTTCTAGTCTTCATTCCTCCAAATCTCCACCAAATATCTGTTCTCTGCTTGGGGGGGGGGGGGGTTTAACTATCCCATTGTCTCTTGCTAGACCTATTAGCATTTCTAAAAAGATGGCTGAAGTAAGCCGAAAACGATTGAACTGTATTCCTCTCCTCCTGCCTGTTCTCTGCCTAGAGGGAAAAAAACTTAAAAACTCCTGGTGAAGGTTTTACTCAGTTCAGACCTCCACCCCAAAATGCATTAATTTACAACCTATATCTGTCTTCTTGAATGTCCTATTCACAGACTACACAAGCAGTCAGATATGAGTTGTGAGTCCTCCTCAATTCCTACATGTGTGGTGCCTGATCCAGGTCAGGATCATGGCACATATGGAGAAAGGATTTCAGCCTTCCCCCCAGGCCATATACCTGGCCTGCAACAGGATGGAGGGGATGCTGTTTGGCCTTTCGGGAAAACCCCTGTTTATCTCAGAAAACATGTGGGTTTCCCAAAATAATACCCCTCAGGACTGTTTCAGATTAGAAAAACAGTACAAGAGTGAGGCTAAAGCCCCTTCTCCATGTGCTCCATGATCCTGATGTGAACTGGGCACCACACATGTGGGAATTGAGGAGAACATGCAACTCATATATGACTAAGTTACATGTGCTGACTTTGACAGCACATATACTAAATTGACTAAGTTACATCTGACACAGGGTGGGGACCCCAGACCCAACCTGTGTACTCTATAATCTGTGAATCACAGAGACATGGCAGTGTTCCAGCTTTAAGGAAACTTTAAAATACTGCCTAATATGAGATTATGAGGGCCCAACAGTGAACTGGACCATCCTATCCCATGAATACAACATGTTTCAGCATTGCTGAACACTCCATTTGCTTTTGTTCTCAAATTTTCTCTCTTTCTGTACAGGCTACAAATGTTCAGATGAGAAAATGACCACTGTGAATCTTTTCCCTAGTAATGAAGGAGAGCCCTTAACTGCAAAGAATTTTAAAGGAATCCAATTCTTATTTCAACCTCATTGGAGGACCCATTTTGTGTTGAGCAGCATACTGTAGCTAACATAGAATAGTGACAGAGCCTGCATTTAAAAATGAATAAAGCATTAGAGTAATTTTTTAGTCCTATTCTATCCTGTCTTGATAACTAGAGGGGGTGGGGGGGAACCCTTACAAAGTTAAACCTGACCTTGAAATAGGATTGTCTGGGAACAGGATGCAAAACAGTAACAGTGATCTGATATTTTATTGTTTCACGAAATAAATAAATGTAACCGACAAACAATGGTAATACTGCTGCCTGCTTCAGATCTTCAGTCTGTATGTCCTTCAAACCTCTCACTGCCTTGTGTAGTGCTTAGATATGGGAACTGTTGGGTGGGAAACTACCCCCCCCCCAGGCAGATGGTGCACTCCCTCTCTCTAGTTCTGCATAGCTTTCCAACTGCCCAGTTGTTTTACACAGAATCAATAGGACAGGAAGGAAATCTAGATTCTTGGCATCCTTAAAGGGGACACATATTGCTAGACTACACTCTGACTGTAAAACTGCAGAGATGTTTAACTCTTAATGGATGCCTTTTTTTAGAAAACAGGTCTGGAATACGTCATATCTTGTTGCAAAATTTTGGTCTGAGTCTCCATTCCTTTGCCCTTTCCATGGCCATTGACCTCTACAAGAAGCAGGGACCACATGAACATTTTGCAATCATTTGTATACTCTCTTTTGGCTCACAATAATGAGGGATCGACCCTGTGACCTTCCAAGTGACAAGTGACAGACAGAAAAAGGCTTCAGGTTTCAAATAATTGTCTGAGCTATCCAGCCATATTAGAGATGCTCCTACATCTCAATTAGAGCTTTGAATAGTCTCTCTTTTGCTATTGTGTGTACAATAATTGGGCATGTGGCTTTTACAGGCACAAAACAGATGTGCATTTCCTAGAGGCAGTAAAATGCCTCCAAAACAGGGAGAATCCCTAGTGAGCCTCATAAATATTTAACTTCTCACCTAAAAAGAGATGTTTGCAGAGAAAGGAAGGTGAGCAAATTACTATCACACTCTTGAGGAAAATACTAATAGATAATGGCGCTCTGTAAAGGATGTGTGATATTCTTCTACTCTGTGTTAATTGAGAACATTTACTTTGTAAGGACTCTAAGCTCATTCCATAATAGGCTGTAAAAAGGCATTGTATGAAATCAGGTAACTATAAACCATATTATCCTATTTGGCAAATCCTTCTTTTACGTGACGTAACTTGGTTCTCTGAAATGGACAAATACTGTCCAAAGCATCTGAAGTGTAAGACCCAACAATGGGGTGCTGTGAAGCCACAGGTGTGTTGTAAGCAGCAGTTTGGGGAGGGGACTGATTTGGATTTGACTGGATGTTGTGGTGATCCAGTACAGCATGTGTGCTTGTTTCTGCACCCATCATACTATTCAGCCTGTATGCTTATGTAAATAAAGATTATTCAGAAAATCCCTGAAGTCTTCAGTGCTTCTATTTTCAAAGCGAATAGCCCCTGTAAAATGTTCTCTTGTAATACTTATCAAGGCCACATCACTTAAGAGTCCCCAATAGCAGCAGGGAATTCACTTGTCACTACCAGATGTCCCAATGATACAGGGCAGGAAAACTCGCTAGATGATGGTCCTGACTTATGCAATGAGTCTGCTTCAGCTTAACAACTGGGTGAAGGAATCCCCATGGGGTGCAGTTTCTGACAGCATTCCTATAGGAAGAGTAGCACGTAGACTAGCTCTAGATGTTACTGAAATCTATGACTTTGCTAGTTAATGGTTCAAATCCAGATAGGTATGCATACCTGCTTGTCTCTCTCTCCTCTGTTTGGCACAGAAGTCTTCCAGAAGTCTTCCAGTTCTGGGAACTAGAGGACTGACAGCTATGTTGAAAACAAAAACAAAAGCTCTGCGTGGATATATATATTGCTTTGCTGGATAATGGCAAAGGTCTATAGATTTTGGACCAGTTGCCCAATGCAAAAAGAATTGGATGTGCATGCCAAGCGAGGTGATAGTATTCTACAAAGGCCTCATGTTTTTCATGCATAGATTTACACAAGAACTCCAACATGATGCTAGCTACTTTAATCAGGGATTCCAAATATTCCAGCAATAGAATTACAATTATTAATTATATGTCCCTGGAATAAGAAAAATAAAAAGTGGTGATGTTGTAATATTTTTCTGTTGTGTCCCTCAGTGAAAAAACCACAAGCAAACTCTGTGATATGAACAACATTTATAAGATTTACATTGCTTTTCTAAAACTTTACAAAAGTGCAACAATTTGTCCAACATTCTTACTTATACAATATTGCAAAAAAGTACACATAGTCCAACATAATGAGTACCCGGTTGTGAACTCATTTCAACTTTATAGACTTCCTCAGACGTAATCCAATATTTAAAGGAAGTGTCAGCTTCTTAAATCCAGCTCAGCATTGTACATTCTTAATTACCTTCATAATATCTTCTGGTTCCATAATAAGTGTTTATTTTTGGAGCAAGCCAATCCTCTGTAGGTACAAAAAAGCCTCCTGGTTTTTACTGGCCATGCTCTCCACAAACACCAACTTATTTAGGTAGTAGCAATCTAGTCCTTATTATATTTTATCTGGCTAGAGCCTTCATTATTCTGGCTGGCAAATGTTCTGTACTATTTCACCCAGCTAAAGCCTTCATTTTCTGGCTGGCAAATTTCTGGAGAGCATTTAAGAATTAAGAATGTACAATGCTGAGCTGGATTTAAGAAGCTGACACCTCCTTTAAATATTGGATTACGTCTGAGGAAGACTATAAAGTTGAAATGAGTTCACAACCGGGTACTCATTATGTTGGACTATGTGTACTTTTTTGCAATATTGTATAAGTAAGAATGTTGGACAAATTGTTGCACTTTTGTAAAGTTTTAGAAAAGCAATGTAAATTGTATAAATGTTGTTCATATCACAGAGTTTGCTTGTGGGTTTTTCCTGTGGATATCTGTGATCCCTTTTGTTTTGTTTTGTGTCCCTCAGTGAGGAAGAAGTTGTTTGCTCATTCTTTAAATAGTTACATGTGTCTGGGAGAGTCTGGCTCAGGTTATTTCACATTTTAACCAAACAAAGCTCTCATTTGACTCTTATTATTCTCACCATTAATACAGAAATGAAAGCCCATAACCGCCTTCCTTCCTGTTCTTCGACCGCTTCAGCATGAGACAAAAACACTTACTGCCACCTAAGAAGACTTTTCATGATGAATGCTGGAAATGAGAGAAATCTCTCTTAGGCATTTATGTGGTTGAAAGGCTAAGTGAGCCACACGTTTCCACTGAGTAAATCTGTGGTCAGCCTGATGGCTTTAATATGGCAGCAAGACAAAGGAATGAGATTGATTTCAAAACATATGCTTAAATATGGTTGTGACCACAGAAAGTTTCTTATGTCTCCAAAGACCATTTCTGATTCTTTTTCCTCCCCGTAGCGATGTTAGATTCCTCATTGTTGTTGTTAAAGTGATGGGATTAAATGGTAAATAATACACGATAATAATAACCAGCTGTCTTGTGCAGAATAGAAAGTGATGGGCAGGCCAGCTGTCATTCTGTTTTCTTTCACTTTGGCTGTCTCAGATGCAGTGTCTGTTTCATAAGGATAGGCTAACAGCCTTATAATGGCTGTAAATCTTAAACCCAGAACCTCAAGGGAGGCTCTATTTAGTGGCTTTTAAAATTTTCAGGATGTGAGTTATTGAAGGGGCTGCCATTAACACTGTTATACAATATTCCTTTCTCAGGAATAGGGGAGTTGGTGGTCCATCCTTTGACATGAACTAGCCTAATTTTCAGCTTGGTAGCAATAAATGTTGCAAGAACCTTTGATGCTTCTGTTACAGAAAAACTTTCCAAGTACCTCTGCATGAGCTGACAAATCATTCCGAATAGTAACCTTTGAAAGCAGCTCTCGTGTGAAAGTTCATCAGGAGAGATCTTGTGAGACCTCTTGTGAGAGGACGTTTTTGACATGACCCTTTAAGTTGACCTGCCATTGCATTGTGTGTGTGTGTGGGGGGGGGGGGTTATGTCTGTTCCAATTATCCAAAACAAACCACTACCTGTATTTTTCAGAGCAATTGTTCAGAACTAGGAACATACATCATTCTTACTAGAATCCCTCAAGGAAAAGATTATGCTGCCAAGCTTTCTGTGAAGGGAACTAACCCATGGGATTTGTCTCTGTTTAGCCTGTTCTCAGACCCAAACTAAACTCTGTTTTAGACTTCTGTGCCACCTTGTCCTTACCTAGTGTACAATTAACAGACAAAATGCCAATGGTGTCAGAAGCACAGAGCCTGGCTGTTCAGAGGGCATCGCATGCTGGCAGCAAGGCAACTGAGGGCAGGCCTGAAGCTACAGTGGGGCATTTCAGGGCCTGCCCCCTTAATTAAAAGCCCTGCTCCACAAATAGCCATGCCAGAATCTTATTTTTGCATGTTTCCCAAAAGCTCATGTGAATGTTTCTGAAAAACTCTCCCTTACCTCGGTGGTCTACAGCAGGACTGGGCTAGCAGAAAGGGGGATTGTTGGAGATCTATTGAAGGTACCACTCTTGAGTGCCCCTTCTAAGTTTTCTTGCCCTGTGGAAGGGAACTCAAAAGGCATTTGAATGCCTTCCGAAGGCAATTAAATGTTCTCTGATGCACTTGCTGCCCTGTCCAGCTTTAAAGACAGGCATTCAGATTAATTAAATTAACTGTAAATTAACTGCCCCCTTAAAAATTTAAATGCCCCCTAAACAAAAAAATCCTGTCACTTAGTGGTTCACAATTGCTAGTGTACTTGAAATTCAGACGGAGGGGTGGTATCTCAGCACAGAACAGAGGTAAGAGGCCAGACCCCCCCCCCCCGAGCAACACTGCCAGAAGATCAAGAATTCACTAAATAATAACATACTTCTGACTGCATCCCATGGGTGCTCAGAAACATAATTAGTTAATGTTTGTAAAGTGCTTTGAAGATGCAAAGTACAATCTAAGTACTAAGAATGATTAAAACCTTCAAAAGAGATGTGACGGTAGGCTAAAAATGCCTGGAACTACCTCTTCCCTGCATTCTGTCTCAGGTGTCCTTCCTGTGAAGGTCTGGAAAGCTTTGCTGTAGTTTTTTTACAGCACAGAGAACAGCAACTGCAATTTGTTCAATATTCAAGATGTCACCTTATTTATTTTGATTTTCTCAGCTTCCATACTACTTTAAGGTCATCTACTCTGGAAGCTATTAACAAGCTTATTAGCAATAACAAATCCTTTTATGAGGCCTTTCTAGAAGGCCTTCCCTTACCAAGGAGCAATGAACAGTTAATTTCCATTCCATGCTTTACTTTCTGTAAGTAAATAATTAATCACATTGATATTCTATCAATACATCTTTCTTTAATGTTTAAAGATGTGTTAATAATTCAAATATCTATGGGTGACCTCTCTGCACTCCTGTGATTTTTGAAAGCCCCAGTGCTCTTTGAAGGAAGTCTATCATTATCATGAACAGCACAAGTTAAAAGCCTTTTGTTTCTTTATCTCCCCTCCCCCCCTCCTTCTGACATGTTTCTTTTCAGAAGGTGTCCTGTTTGCCCGCACAGCCCCAATGCAATTTTTAATGGAATACAAAGTTCAAGGAGTTCGAACCACCAATTCAATTATAATAAACAGACACAGAGAAGACAGGCACGGGCTGATTGACAAAGGCAGCTCTGTGCTAAATCTGTTTACACTCATTTATATTTTGAGGATTTGCTGTTGTTCAACAACAAAATCTGAGAAGTCAAAAAAGAAAAATTTTGGCTCTTGCATAAGCATGGATTGCTGTAACCCAGGAGATTTTCAGAGCATACTTAATTAATGTGCATTTTTCCAGCAATAACGACCATTTACAGCCATACAGTTTCCTCCAGTTTATCCATTATTCTTGTGACCATTTCCAGTTAGCCAACAGATTTCTCATATCAAGACCTAGTTCTGTGGGTTCCTTCAAAGATGCACGAACCAAACGAGAGTAACTTACCTATCTCACCCGGGGGAGCTCCCAGCATGTTACAACTTTCTAGACAAAGGAGGCTAAAATAGCAGGTAGTGGTGGAAAGTACTGTCAAGTCACAGCTGTCTTATGGTGACCCCATAGGGTTTTTAAAGCAAGAGACAGTTCAGAGGTGGTTTCCCATTGCCTGCCTCCAAATCTTGACCCTGGTATTCCTTGGAGGTCTCTCATCCAAATACTAGTCAGGGCCAACCCTGCTTAACTTCTGAGATCTCACACGATTGGGCTAGCCTGGACTATTCAGGTCAGGGCTATGTGATAGGTAATTAACCTAGAAATAGGAGTACATGGAATAGAAGTGAAATCTATGCAGCCTTTTTCTTATTTGAATCAAAGGTTTTCCAAATTGATTGCCTGCCCTGCTAGCAAATATCATCTAAGCAGCATAGAACCAAGAAGATCAAGATATAAACAGATCTAGACCAGAACTTCTGAATCATAAGGGCAAAACTCAGCAAGATTATTAACAGGATAACATTTTATTTAGTGGAAACGGGACATAATTTTTTGAAACATATCAAAAGAATTTCAATTGCATTTTCAAACTGGGCAAAGGAGTGAAAGCCAGGTCATACATTCAGCAGCCAGAGGAGCTGGCAAGAACACCTGCTTCTCTCCAGTTGTGCAAGGCTGCGGGACATACAGACAACTGCAAACACATTGGGCATACAGATATATGCATAATGGATTTCCTTGTAAATAGCAGGGGGAAAGGGAAACATGCCAGGAATTATGTGAACTGGCCATCTATAAATATAAAAGAAAGTCCCCTCACCGTAAAATCAACGCCCAGGACAAACCGCTGAACCTAGAGACACCAAATTAGGGGAGAGTGCTCCTACCGTGGCGTAGGTGCTCGCTAAGAATGGATTTTTAGACATTTTACCCCTAAGTGGGTCAAAAGGGGGGAAATGTGCCCCCCCCATTGATTCCTATGCGGCTGTCAGGCAGCTGCCTCTATGCACCCCCCACTCTCTGACTGGTCAGCTGCAGAGCTCAGTGTTCTGAGGTAAACAACCCCACAGTTACAGGGGTCTGCAGAGAGCTAATGACAGTTGAGGAAATCAGGAGTGGCCAAGAACCACCTGTGAGGTGAAGCAAAGCCGCTGGCCCAGCCTCTCTGATCGCTTCCAACACACTCCCCCCACTTCCTACACCTAACAGGCAGTTGTCTGTCAGGCACAGCCCCACCTCCACAGTGGCTTCTAATACTCCCCCCCTCCTACACTGGACAGGCAGCTGCCTGTCAGGTGTAGGAAAGGAGGTGGGATGGCTTCCAACACACTCCCCCACCTCCTACATCTAACAGGTGGTTGTCTGTCAGGTGCAGCCCCACCTCCACAGTGGCTTCTAATACTCCCCCCCTCCTACACTGGACAGGCAGCTGCCAGTCAGGTGTAGGAGAGGAGGTGGGATGGCTTCCAGCACACTCCCCCCACCTCCTACACCTAACAGGCAGTTGTCTGTCAGGTGCAGCAGCGGTTGCAGGGTGCTTAAAGCCACGAGGGAACCTGCCCCAGCAGTAACGCCTTAGTGATCCTGCCAGCCCTGCCTCGTGGCTTCTAATACTCCTCCCCCCTCCCTGTCCTACATTGGACAGGCAGCTGCCTGTCAGATGTAGGAGAGGAGGTGGGATGCTTACAGCCGCCGGGTAGGTTTGCTCAGCAGGATTGCCTTAGCACTGCTGCTGCTGGCCCAGCCTCCCTGATATCTTTAAATACAACCCCTCCCCCAAAACCAGACAGGCCATTGTCTGTTAGGTGTATGAGCAGGGCCATGGTATGAATGTTTATGGGGAGATAGTAAAGGACGTTTCTAGGAGCCATTTCGATGCATGCCACCCTCATGAACCTGAAGAAATGTCCACCACATCACCACTCCCTCACACCAACTTCCCCTCACACCTCTCACCTCTTACTGTCCCCAAGAAAGCTCCTAGAAAACGTTGCGCCAGATACACCAATGCTACAAGGAGGAGGCAACTTAGGAATGTGGAAAAGACATTTGCACATGGTACTCCAGCAGAGCACTGAGCTGCACAAGCCAAGTACCAGCAAGATCACCCTGAGGTGTTCAGAACAACATTGTCTCCATATGAGCAAAACAATTCAGGAACACAAGTAGGGAGGCCATCACTTTCGTGGAAGGTAGCTGGAGTTGACTTAACAGATGACTGCTTCTTAAATGGACAGTTCTATGTGCCCTGCTCCAGAGTGAGCTCATCAAGCAGCCTGGTGATCCTAGCACCTGAGGGCAGAACCACCAATGTGGTCTAGAAAGAGGTCCTTCAGTAGAGAGAGAAAAAGTATGCATGTCTCACTTCATTTCTTACACTACAATCTTCTCTGTTAGAATTCCTACAACAAATGTCACATTTCAAATTTCACATCATCAGTATTGTAACTGGATTTACGGAACTTATACTGTAGCAAAGCACAGGTAGCAGGCTAGTTTAAAATAAGTCAGCTTGAGTCAGAAAAACAGTTCATTAGCACTTACCTTTCCCCTCTTAGAATAAATATGCAGATTACAGCAGTAGAATTACAGTTCGAAATGGTTAGTTACTTGCAATCTCAGCAACAAACTAGAATTTTTTTAAGTATATTTCTATTTACTTGCAAAAAGAGCCATGGAAACATGCCCAAAGAAAATTAATTAATTGAAAACAGAATGATGGCCAAGCAGAAGTATCAAGAAAATTAATTTCAAATAATCACTGGCATAGTTTTTAAAAAAACATTTCTGCTATTACTGATTTTTTACATGCATCACCAGTGTGTGTGTGTGTTTTGTGTGTGTGTGTGTGTTTGTGAAGTGCTGTCAAGTCCCACAGGGTTCGATTCTCTCTCTGATGTTATTTAACAGACATATGCACCCTCTTGCTGAGATCGTCAGGAGGTTTGGAGTTGGGTGTCATCAATATCCTGATGATAGCCGGCTCTTCCTCCTGCTGGATAAGCAGCTGGCGGCAGGGCTGGCAGCACTATCCCAGTGTCTGGATGGGTAGTCCAAGGGTTATGGGAAGCTGGCTGAAGCTGAATCCATCCAAGACGGAGGTCATGTGGCTGGAGAAGACTGAAATGCTTGCTGGAGGGTTACCCACAAGACTTGATGGTCTCCAGTTGACAGCTGTAGACTCTGTAAAGAGTCTTGGGGGTGTGGATGGATTCTGTGCTACCATTGGATAAACAAGTATCCATGGGAGCGTGATCAGTATTTTTTTCACCTGTGCCAGGCCCGCCAGCTGGCTCCTTATTTGTCTGGGTCAGACCTTGCCACATTGACCCATACAATAGTCACCTCCAGATTGGACTACTACAATTCCCCCTACGTAGAGCTACCCTTGAAAATGCTTTGGAAACTGCAGGTGGTCCAGAATGCAGCTGCCTGGTTGCTGACTGGAACATCATGGTCAGCTCATATTACTCCAATTCTGTGGCAGTTGCATTGGCTACCAATTAGTCTCTGGATTCAGTTCAAGGCGTTGGTGTTAACTTTCAAGGCCATTACAACCCCTCATGTTCCCTCTTGCAGGTGTCTGGCCCCAAGATGCCTTGATTAGCTGTCACCAGGGGAAGGGCCTTCTCAGTTGTGGTCCCTACCCTGTAGAATGCATTCTCAGATAGCACCAGTGCCCTGCCAGACTTGTTTAGTTTCCACATGGTATGCAAAGCTGAATTATTTAGGTTTAGGTTGGCCTTTTGAGGGTAACCAGGTGTTTGAGCTGCTTTAATCGTGGTATGGTGATAGCCACGCATTTTAATATTTCATTTTTTGATTTTTTAAAATTTTAAAATTTTAATGTTAATTTTATATTTGTTAGTTGTCTTTAACCTTATTGGTTTTAATGTTGTAAGTCACCGTGAGACCCTTTGGGTGAGTGGCAACTAAAAAAATCTAATAAATAAATAAACACAAATAAAACTTGCAGCTGATTTATGGCAACCCTGTAGGGCTTTCAAGGCAAGAGACTAACAGAGGTGGTTTGCCATTGTTTGCCTCTGCATAGTGACCCTGGAATTCCTTGGTAATCTCCTACCCAAATACTAAACAGGGCCAGCCCTGCTTAGCTTCCAAGATCTGATGACATCAGGCTAGCCTAGGAGATCCAACTCAGGGCGTCACCAATACTTCTACTCAAATAAAAATCTCCAGACGCATCTGGTAGCTGACTTGTAAAAAATGTCCTTGCAAAACATGTTTGTATCTTTAAAGTACCTTGCTGGTACATAATCAGGAAGATTTGCAGTGCAATCCTAGGAGCATTTTCCTGGGAGTAAGCCCCACTGAATAGCCCTGAGTAGGATTCTGAGTGGACTTGCCTGGGATTGATCACAAAGTTATTTGTGTGCATTATAAGCCAGTGGTCCTCAAGCTTCCAGAACTAGCCACCCCTTCTTTTGTTTGGAGACCTTCAGACATTCACAGATATGTACCATTTGCCTTCCCTCAAGACAACCACATTTGATGTGCTGAAGTGACTTTAGGGTTGCCAAATATGTTTTGGCCGAGAGCGGGGGGCTCCCGGCCGGCGTCTGGAACTCTTTGTTTTCCCCTCAAATGGCGTGGCCCCACCCCCAGCGTGCGACGCCACTTCCGGTGACGCGCATGCGGGGGTGGGGTTTCCCCTGGGCCCCGATTTCGCGGGAGCGGAAAGCGGGACTCGAAAGCGGGGGGAAATCCGCCCCCCGGGGGCATTTGGCAGCCCTAAGTGACTTCCAGGCGCATGGGGAGTGACGTCAACATGCTGATACCCCCCCTGCAGTTTTGGAATCATTTCCTCCCCTCTGCCCAGCTGAGCAACAGTGGGGAGTGCCCACTGGGGGTGGGTGATCCCCTGCCCCCAGCAGGAGTCTAGAAACCCTATCCTTCATGTTTGCTGGCCCCAAGCCATATAGGGCTATAAAGTTCAATATCAGCACTTTAGATTGGGCCTGGAAACAAATTGGGAACCACTATAGATGGAACAAGACTGAAGTGGTATGATCCCCAGCGCCCTCTATGGTCAGCATTCTCTGGTCACTGCTTTCTGTACCAGCTGAAGGTTCTGGGCAGTCTTCAGGTGCAGCCCCATGCAGAACACAATGCAACAATCTAATTAAGATATTACCAGGGCATGCACCACAGCAGCAAGACTTTTCCTTTATGCTATATGCCTCTCAGAGCTGTTCTCTTAAGAGCTGTTCTCTCAGAGCTCACTCAGCCCCATCTACCTCACAGAATGTCTGTTGTGAGTAGAGGAAGGGAAGGAGATTATAAGCCACTCTGAGACTCCGAATGAAGGGCAGGGTATAAATCCAGCTCTCCTTCTTCTTTCAAATATTACAGTTTTTGGTGAGTATACAGCATGTGCTTATAAAATTTCTCAAAACCATAAAATGTAGAGAATCCTTGAGAATACACATAAAGCTACATAAAAGGCTATTTTAATTTCTGAAAGGTCATTGACACAAGTAGTCATTTTCCACGTAGGCAAGTTGGATGAAAAGGCTACACTGGCGAGAACATCAATTCAGTCTTAAAATGAGTCTCTTCTACTTTCAATACTCCATTATCAGGCCTACATGGAAAAATATTGCCCAACTGAAGCTATTAGTGGCAGCAACAAAATGTCCCCTTTCAAAAAGTGTAAAGAATTATGTCAAATATGTATTCAACCCTACTCTTTGGGACCTTCATACATCTGTGCACATGTGCTGGCACTGCAAATGTATAACCCCTGATCAGATAATAATTAGCAGCAGTGATGTTTGGGGTCAAAAAGAGAGCAATGGGACAGAATGCAACCTCTTTTTTGCCTCCACATGTACATTAGATGATCAGGACTATCATTAATAATCTGATGTGAACATCCCTTGCTGCTAGACCAAACCAGGAATGGAATATCCAGCATCTATTTGTTCAAGAAGTTTCTAACCCAGCAAGAAATACACATGCATAAGCTTGGTTTCATACTCACCTGGCCCTGGAAGGATCAGGGCTAATGTGGCAGAGATTCACTAGAAAAAAAAAATCCTTCTGTCTCATCCCCCCCCCCCCCCCACAAAGACTGTGTCTGCATATACATAAGCAGGCTGAGGCAGAAATCGAGGAGGAGCGGGAGGAGTTGCCAGTACAGCTATAGAGCACTGCCACCAAGTGATTAACTGATTTAACTCTCCAGCATATTATAGGCAATGGCACATTCTAATGGGTAATACCAGAGGATTATTATTGTTTCTGTTTTAAGAGACCAGTACCTGTCTTCCTGAGACATCTGACTTTATGGCTTGTATCTTCTAGGCTTTGTATGTTTAAGAAATAAACACTGATCACCAGAAAATAGGAAAAGAAGGACCAAAAAAATAAAAACTCTAATTAGGCAAGAGGCATGGTAGCACAGAGAGTGGAACATCAGCCAGGAAGTACAAAAAATGTGACTCTGTGTGTTTCAGTTAAATTGGGGATATTAGCTTATGGTTACTTCTAAGAATACAGAACGACTTTCCCCTTACTTCAATATTTCACTTCCTGTGTTGTCATACCTATTGCTTAGCTTCATTTTCTTTGTTCTTGTTTTCATTTCTGGGTACCAATATGTATTCAGTGAACTTACTAAATAAAGGACATTCTTTTACTCATAAATATCTTTTCTAAACACATTTAGAGTTGCACTACCTATATAGAGTTCTGTGATTCTTTCTTCTTTTTAAATTCAACGCCACCAAAGCTAGGCTGAGCACGAGAAGGGTGAAAGGGGAAAGACCACATAACATTTCCCCCTTTTGTTATTTTTCAGCTCAGAATCATCCTCCACAAGTTGATTTTTCACCTGCTGAGTTTAAAGCTCGGACAAACTATCAATATACTAATCTAGATGGTTCACAGGACTGTTTAGGTGTCACAGTATACTTGCAAAAAATATCTGCTTAGATTGACAAATAAGCGTCTACCTCCCCCTCTCCCCCAATGGCATAGCTTTTTGTCCATGGTATTGTTTGTTTGTTTATTGAATTTCTACCCCACCCTCCCAACCAAGGCTGGCTCAGGGTGGCTTACATAAGAGTAAACAGATAAAATACAACATAATTTACAATTAAAACAGTTCTAAAACCATCTAATCCATCTAACATAGTAAAGTGCTAGTAGTCATTATTAGTTTAATGATGGCAGCCAAGGGTCGATGCTGTCTCCTCCCAGTCGGCTCCTAGATTTTACTTTTTAGTTGTCCTTTAGGCAGCTGGCTTAGGCTTAGGGTTGCCAGCCTCCAGGTGGGGCCTGGGGATCTCCCGCTTTTACAACTGATCCCCAGCCGACAGAGATCAGCTCCCCTGGAGAAAATGGCTGCTTTGAAGGGTGGACTCTATGGCATTGTACTGTGCTGAGGACCCTCCCCTCCCCAAACCACACCCTCTCCTGGCTCCACCCCCAAAGTCTCCAGGTATTTTCCAACACAGACTTGACAACCCTACTTAGGCTGTTGATGGAAATTCCAGGGGGACAGGGCTCCCCATCATTCAACTGTTAGTTGTTAGTTATTGATGGTGGTGGTGGCTTCCAAAAGCCTGGTGGAAGAGCTCCATTTTACAGGCCCTGCAGACCTGTAAGAGGTACCGCAGGGCCCTGATCTCTTCTTGGAGCTCATTCCACAAGAGTGGAGCCACCACCAAGAAAGCCCTGGCCCTGGTTGTAGACAGCCTGGCCTCCTTGAGGCCCAGGAGGGCCAGTCGGTTCTAAGCCCCTGATCACAGTGCTCTCTGGGAAACATGTGGGGAAAGGCGGTCCCTCAGGTATGTAGGCCCCTGACCACAAAGGGCTTTAAAGGTAAGAGCCAGCACCTTGAAACGAATCCAGTATGCTATTGGCAGCCAGTGCAATGCCTTTAGCACAGGCTGGATGTGCTCCCGTATAGAGAGTCCCATCAGAAGCCTGGTCACAGCATTTTGCACCAGCTGCAGCTTCCAGGTTTGAAACAAGGGAAGCCCCATATAGAGAGCATTACAGTAGTCTAATCTCAAGGTGACCATCATATGGATCACTGTTGCCAAGTCGTTGCGTTCGAGGAAGGGAACCAGCTGCCTGATCAGCCGAAGATGGTAGAAGGCTGATTTGGCAATGGCTGCTACCTGGGCCTCCATAGTTAAGGAGGCATCCAGTAGCACTCCCAGACTCCTAACCTCCGGTGCTGGCACCAATGGTGCCCCATCAAAGGCTGGGAGCAGGATCTTTACCTTCGGACTGCCCTGGCTCAGGCACACGACCTCCGTCAGATTCAATTTCGGTCGACTCAGCCTAAGCCAACCAGCCACAGCTTGTAACGATCGGTCCAGATCTTCCAGTTTGGAGTCAGACTGGCCACCCAATAGATAGAGCTGGGTTTCATCTGCATACTGGTGACATCCCAGCCCATGTCTCCGTGCAATCTGGGCAAGGGGGCGCATATAGATATTAAAAAGCATCGGGGTCAGCACTGCTCCTTGAGGCACACTACAACCCAGTGGGTGCCTTCGGGATAGCTGTTCTCCCAGCGCCACCAACTAACTAGCCTCTAGACACTGACCCTGTACAGCTTACAGCTCCAAAGCAGATGTCTTGAGTAGCAGCCATCCCAGCAGCAGTGATGCAAGAGTGGAAGTCTTGAAGAGTGTGAAGATCCTTCTTCCAGCCTCATGAGCTCTTCCTGACATGCTGTATCCTTCTGTGTGGTATTCTTCTGTGTTGTTCTAGCAGGTCTTTCAGTACAGGGGTGATACAATCCCTGTAACCAACCTCTGATATAGCTTGGCCATTGCATTTTGGACCAACTGAAGCTTCCAAACCATTTTCATAGGCAGCCCCAAGGAGGTGGCGGCTGCGGCGGCTGCAGCGGCGGCGGCTGAGGGATCGGCTGGCCTGGCCCCGGGCCCAGGTGCTGGAAGTACCAGGGGGGCAGCAAGTTGGGTCTGCACCGCATTGGCCATGATCCCCAGAAGGTTCTGGAGCAATTGTCCCATGTCCTGCATTATCATGTGGCAGTCCAGTTCCAGGCTGTCTAGCCTTCCATCCACATCCCTCCCTGGACTTAATGAAGTTCTCGAAGGGAACGCGATGGGTCTACCCGGGGTCATTCCGAAGCTCCCTGAGCTCGACCGGGGGTCAAAAATACTGTTCTGACTCCAACTCCCCGGCATCAACCAGGTAGTTTTCGTGGAGTCCCCCAAATGCCAGCCCCAGTCTCTGTCTTTGCAGCAGTAGGTTACCCCTGGACCCAAGTGTGGCACCGGCAATCGTTGACACCGGCCCTGTGGGGCTCGCTGTCATCTGTGGGGCCATTGTCACGAGTGCCCCCATTCCTGCGGTTGTCAGAGCGGGAACCGCCGGGGCTGTCGTGGTGGGGCCGTGGTTGGCACTGTCGTGGGTACCGTCACTGGCACCGCAGTGGTAGTCGGTGTAAGCACCGACGTGGTTGTCAGGGTAACCCCTGCTCCTCCGGGTCCACTCATCTCATTCGGGAGAGAATCGATCCGATGGGGAAAAGGTGATTCCTAACAATTCTGTCAGGATCAACAGCAAGTAAATCTCCACACACGATTCCAGGGAAACATTATGCTTTATTAGATTACAGGTCCGTTTCCATGGTCTACAGGGATATTGTTAGGAATGACAATGGGGTGGATGCATCCCTTCATATAGCGTGATGCTGCAAATGGCTAAGCGAATGAAATCCAAGTGCGGGGGCGGGAATTCTCCTGGCGGGAGGTTACGTAATGAACGGGAGAGTCTCCATCTCATGAGAGCAGAAATATTCACACCAATGGTGGAACGCAAGCCCTCCCTCCTCCTCAAGGTTATTCAGATAACCCAGTCTGGTGGTGCTAGTTTGCACGGTCTCATGAGAGCCTCCCTATTGCTGTTTACAGCAAGCTAGCAAAGCAAAGCATAGCGCCACAGTCAGGAAAGGACAGGTGCACATAAAAAATGGCAGCTAGCTGACAGGATCACATCACAGTAATCTAACTTAGATGTGATCAGAGCATGGATCACTGTGGCCAGATCATCATTTTCAAGGAGCTGATAAACCAGATGGAGCTGATAAAAGGGGGTATGAGCCATGGAAGAGACCTGGGCCCCCAACCATAGGCCAGCTAGCACCCCTAAGCTATGAACCTGCTCCTTCAAGAGGAGTGCAATCCCCTCCAGGACAGGCTAGCTCTGCAGTCCCTAAGCAGCTTCTCCATTGACCAACAGCACATCAGTCTTGTCTGGATTGATGATGAATAAATAATAAGCAAATGCCAAGGGACCCAGGTGCTTAGGGCAAAGGAGCTTAGGATGCTTTTGGATGTGACATTGCTTAATCTTCCCCTGACGGTTTCTTTCATGAAACTATTGCCCACATACAAAGTCTTCTTTGCAGCATTCCAGAATTCCCTCTGGATCTTAAAGTAGACATTACACATATGGTCACTGCTTTATGGTCTCATCAAAGATCAGAAATGGGATGAACAAATGAAGCAACCTTATACAGTGAGACCATTGATCCATCTGGCCCAGTGGTGGCTATTCTGACTGTCAGAGACTCTTCAAGGTCTCAGCCACAGGTCTGTGTAGATCTGTTATCAGATCTTTTAATGGAAGCTTCCAGGCATTAAAATTGGGATATTATTTGTACTACCATTGAGAAGTTGACTTTCCTCAAATGAAAGCAATCAGACCTTACAAGGAAGTCACAAAAATGTAATGAAAGTTTTCCAATATATATGAGGAAGATACTGAGTATGAAGACTATGACCTATGGCAACATTGTGGGGGGTGGGGGTGGAAAGTATCTTCAAATTACATCTAATTTATGGCAACCCCCTTGGGGTTTTCAAGGCAAGAGATGTTCAGTGGTGATTTGTCATTGTCTGCCTCTACGTAGCAATCCTGTACTTCCTTGGTGGGCTCCCATCCAAATGCTAACCAGAGCTGACCCTGCTTAGCTTCTGAGATTTGATAAAATCAAGGTAGCCTAGGCCATCCAGGTCAGGGCTGGCAAGACTATACAAGCATCAAAACAATACACTATCTGAAATCTCCCCAGATGAAAGCATAGAAGTTACCTGGCATAAATAAAGAGCTACCATGAAAACGTTTGGTTTGAAGTAGGATTTTTCAGCATACAGTGTCCTGTATGGAATAGGAGACCTGGCATCAAATTCTGCTCAGCCACAAAGCTCCTTAAGTAACACTGGACAAGCTGCCATCTCTCAGCTTAATTTACAGGATCGACGTGACAATAAAATGGGATGTAGGCTTGCCAACCTCCAGATGGTACACTCCACCAAATTTCACTGTGGAAAAAAAAAAATTCTATTACAGTTAAAGTCCACAAACATTGCTTCTTCTTTTATTCCTTTATTTTACTCCATGCAATGCTGCTGCTGCTGCTTCCAAACTACAACAGATTTCCTGGGTAAGTATTCCATTTCCCCCATTGCTTTGTCAGGTCGCTTTTTTATACATGGAACTGTTTTACAAACAAATTATAGTATCGTTACAACTCATATTCCTGCATTCTTTTTCAAGTGTGAGCAGTCAAGGACATGCTTACCCAATGCTCTTCGCTTCCTAATCTGACTTAATCTTGTGTTTCCCTTCAGCATCTGCTGGCTCTCATTCTTTACTGTCTCCACAGCCACTTATTATCTACCATGCCTTAATTGCTCACACCTGTTACAGCACATACTATTTCCAATTCTTATTCCAGGCAACCATCACGTATAAAATTATAATAGAAAAAGAATGAATGAATATGAGGTGTAACCATATTATAATTTATTTGTATAACAGTTCCATGTTATACAAATGATGAAGCATTGGGGGAAATGGAATACTTACCTAGGAAATCCGTTGTTGTTGTTTGGAAGTAGCAGCAGCATTGCATGAAGTCAAATAAAGGAATAAAAGAAGAAGCAATGTTTGTGCATTATAACTGTAATAGAATCATTTTTTTCACAGTGAACTTTGGTGGAGTGTACCTTTCGTTAATCACTGTGGTCCATTTCTGGCTTGAACCTCCAGTTGGTGGCTGGAGATCTCCTGCTATTAAACTGATCTCCAGGCGACAGCGATCAGTTCTCCTGGAGAAAACGGGACTTTGGAAAGTGAACTCTAAGGCATTATATCCCAAGTCCCTCCCCTCCCCACTCAGACTCCACCCCCAAAATCTCCAGGTATTTCCCAACCCAGAGCTGGCAACCCTATGTGGAATATTTCCAACATCTTGAGGTATGGTAGGAAATAACATGAGGTGGTTTGACTCAGTTTGCAAGAGCTGAGCTAGGCTGTTAATGACAGGACATTTTGGAGGCTATTAATTCATAGGGTCACCATAAGTCAGAAGCGACTTGACAGCACTTAACACACTCAGAGGAAACAAACAGAAAATACACTTGTGGCACCTCCAAGAAAAACCATAAGAGGGTGAACAAAGGACCGGATTGGCACAGTAGTTCAAGTTTGATTTCCTGGGGGGGGGGGATGGGGGAGATCCCATGAGAATTTTTCAGACCCTGATTAGCCAAAGCTAGATTCAGAGCACTAATTTTAAATGCTTCTTATTTGTGAATTAAATACATTATTTTTGTGTGCTGTGATGGCTTGTAGCACATTAATTACTCAAGCAATATTATGTTTTAAACAAAAGAATACTGTTTATAGAAGCTTATAAAACAAGATTAATTTGCCCTAGAGACTGAAGGCTTTTTCTCTCAAGGAAATATATATTTAGACATTGCTAGAGAGTGTTTTATTAACTCATTTATGTGTGTTAATTCTGGAGATTTACAGTGTACCTGCCATATTGGAGGCTTCCTCCAGAAACATTACATTTAGATAAACAAGTAGATAATTTACGTCTGCCTATTTTTTTAGGTAAATTTTATTAGTTTTCAAAGAACCAGAATAATTACAAACAAATAACTACAACTATAACAGTAAACTGTACACATTTGAAGACCAGGTCTATATTCAAACAGTATAAAAACTCACATAATACTCTATGTAAAGTTACTAACACAAAGTTTAAATGTCGTTGCCCTAAACTCAATGGCTACCCTTATAATAAAATTCTGAAGTTAGTCACAAAACTATTTTCACCCTCCAGTTTATCTATATCCATCTTTTCCAAAAATGGGTACCATTTTTCTAATGGATTTAGCAATTTGCATTCCTTGCGATATTTATCAAAATAAACTGAACATTTTTCAAGTAGAAAGTACTTCCATACTTTATGCAACCATTGGCTAATCATTGGCGATTTGCTATCTTTCCACTTTGCTGCTGTTATTATTTTTATTTTATTTATTTTTTTATTTTACGATTTATACCCTGCCCTATCCCGCCGAAGTAGGCTCAGGGCGGCTTACACAGGATAAAATTCACAATAATAATCAAAGGTTCATAAAAAATTTAAAAACAATTCATTAAAACAATACAATGTTAAAGTGCTAGCTCTGTTGTTTGATGTTGTAATGATGGTGTTACTATGCATTCCATAGTTGTTTAAGTTCCAGCTCACTGATCTTCCTCAGATGTAGTCGGCGTGCCTAGGCTGTCGGTAACCAACCAGGGACCAGGCTCCACAGGCTGTTGCAGTTGTTAATAGTGGTGGTGGGTCCTACTTGAAATCCTAGTGGGAAAGCTCCATCCTGCAGGCCCTGCTGAAATGTAAGAAGTCCCACAGGGCCCTGATATCTTCTGGGAGCTCATTCTACCAGAAGGGAGCCGCCACTGAGAAAGTCCTGGCCCTGGTTACAACTAGCCTGGCGTCCTTGGGATCTGGGAGGGCCAATTGATTTTGTGAGCCTGACCGTAGTGCTCTCTGGGGTATATATGGGGAAAGGCGGTCCCTCAGCTAAGTCGGACCCTGGCCATAAAGGGCTTTAAAGGTAAGAACCAGCACCTTGAAGCGAATCTGGTATGCCATCGGTAGCCAGTGCAATGCCTTCAGGGCAGGCTGAGTGTGCTCCCTCATGGGGGGACCCATCAAAAGCCTAGCCACTGCATTTTGCACTAGCTGCACACACTCTTATACTTTCAGACACACACACACATACACATGGGATTTATAGGTGACAGTGGAAAAACAAAAAATATGTACTGTTATGTATACAAATTGTCAGCTGAGCCTTCTTTCACTAGAAACAGTGTTATCCCCCACTGTTCCCTTCGCGAAGGGCCGGAATTGTTCCACTCACAATTCCAGACAGCTGCCCCAAGGTTGGCCAGGGATTCCCAAAAGGGGTACACACACATCACAGATCACAAGCAATAACACCAACAAAACACCTTGCACACACAAAACTTATCCCACCCAGTATTTAGAGAAAGAAAGAGGAGAAAAACAAAGCGAGCTTCAAAGTGCTCAAACCTGCATTTGGCCACGGGAGACGGACTTCAGTGGACAAAATAGAGCAGGGTAGTGAGATATTTTACCCAATCTGTTTGTGAAGTGGCAAAATGCCCTATACCTTCAGCATAACAGACTGTATGGACCTCTGACTACAGAAAGTCCCTTCCGGCTAGCAATCAGACCAGCTGAGTCCCGCTACCGGGTTGCTACAAATGCGCATTAAAACACTTTATCAGGCTTCCCAAAGCCTCGTCTGAAGGCCTCTCACTGATGGCTCCCTTCAGGAATCACAATCAGAAAAGATAGGATAGGTAAAAAAAAAGATTTTACTACTCACCAGTCCAATGCTGTTCTCCTTGGGAGGCATAGAGGAAATCCGAGTCACCAGAGCACCATTGTTGGAAGAAAATGTGTTCCCACACACCCCCTCCCTGTGGTTCGTGTCCTCTAGTGTGTTGCCTCTCTTACCAAAGGCAGAAGGTGCAGTTTGAGCTGGCTAGAGACACTCCAAGCAAAGGTCTCTCTCTATATATATTTGTTTTATTTAAAACAGGCTCAGTATTCAGGGTTACCTGACAAGATGAAACAGCAAGACGCTGTATCAACTTGACACACAATACACATCTATTTCAATAACTATAGATAGTAAACACATACACCAAAAATTGAACATGCAGACAAACAGTATCTCACCCCAAAAAACATGCACACAAGCGAAAGGATCCTTTTGGGTTGACTTCTAACCTCTCAGGAGTGTCCTGAGCTCTCAGAAGCCAACGAAATTCTGCTGGGGTCACACCAGTATTTATACCCAAAGATCAAACAGTTTTCTTGATAATCCTATCACATTTACCAATTTGCAGGTGGAAATTGGCTACTGTAAATTGTTTCCTGGAAGTTGAGATTGTAAATTCCTTCCTTATACCACAAGTTCACACTTATTTACTGGGATGAGTTTTTTGTTTCTCTGTGGTTCTCATCATTTGGGGCTACAGGTTCTTTGAAGCTGACAAATAGCTACTTCAAAGCTACCTTTTAAGGCATGTGAAATCCTGTTGTCCCTGGGATCGCATATTGAATTAGGGTCCAGCTGTAATTGCTTAGTGTCCTTAAATTGTGAGTCTCACACATCCATTGATTCAAACAGAATGTCCTGTTGGTGTTATCGCTGAGATAAAATCAGGGTCTGTTTGAACTTTTGTTTCCCATGAATTTGCATTGTGGATTTGAAAGCCCAGCTGCACAAACGGTTATGCATTTTATGGCCTAGAATAGTTTTGGGGTCTATCACTTCTTCCTGACCAGCTGTTTACTGTAAGTCTCATACCTGGGGCTGGGGAATGGAATGTTAATTAGACTGAGAGCCAAGGGTTTTGGCAAGGATCATAACCAGGCTGTGACTGTTTGCTAGCAAAGATAAAGACAGAGATACATATGTGGATTTCATAAACTGTGGTTCATTTTAAACCCAAACTTTTCCATATTTCTGAAAATTCTTACCACAGTGCTCAGTACTGTTGCTCTTAAATTAAGACAAGATGGTGTCCAGTAGATGTTGCCTCCATCCCAGTACAACGGTACTGATCTACTACGCCACTGAGATGCCATCATCCTATGGCCACTCCGTTCCCAGTTATCAACCGGGTTCATTGGTGATGGTGGTAGTGGCGGCTCCTAATCGATAGCCTGGTGGAAGAGCTCCATCTTGCAGGCCCTGCGGAACTGTACAAGGTCCCGCAGGGCCCTGATCTCCTCCGGGAGCTCATTCCACCAGGTAGGAGCTGTCACTGAATAGGCCCTGGCCCTGGTTTCAGCAAGTTGGGCCTCCTTGGGGCCTGGAATCACTAGGCGATGTTGTGCCCCAGACCGTAGTGCTGTTTGGGGTATATACGGGGAAAGGCGGACCCTCAGGTATGTCGGACCCTGGCCATATAGGGCTTTAAAGGTAAGAACCAGCACTTTGAAGTGAACCCGGTATGCTATTGGCAGCCAATTCAGCACTTTCAGCACAGGCCGGATGTGCTCCCATCTAGGGAGACCCACCAACAGCCTGGTTGCAGCATTCTGCACTAGCTGCAGCTTCCGGATTTGTGACAAAGGCAGCCCCATCAACTGCCTGCCCTGTGGTGCAGAGTTGTTTAAGACTGAATCATTCTAAACAATTGGGCTGGGCATGAGCTTGCAGACGGAATTCTGGCCTCATAGAATTCTCTCTTTGCGGCCTTGACTGCCATCTCATAGGATCTCATAAACGTCCTATAGGATGCTCTTGTTGCCTTGTCACGAGCATGGTGCCACCATCTTTCTAGCCGTCTCAGCTCTCGCTTCATAAGCCACAGCCCCTGGGAATACCAAAGGGCCCACCTGGAGCAAGTGCGCAGAGGGCGCCAGGGAGTGATCTCGTTGATGGATGTGGAGAGTCGGCTATGCCAGTCCTTCACAAGTTCATCTAATGAGCCGCCAGGGGGCTTCGGATCCCACAGAGCCATCTGAAGCTGTACTGGATACATTTGGCCGTGTCATCGGCATGGACGTTGAAGTCACCCAGGACCAACAGTCTAGGGTTTTCCAGCGCCCAGCCTGATATGGTCTCCAGCAGGGACAGCAGGCTACTGGTCAGTGTGTTAGGCGGTCGGTACACCAGCCAGATTGCCAGACTCTCCTTGGCCTTCAGCACCAGGCTGAAACACTCAATGCCCGTGAACTCCAATGATGGGAGCGCCCTGAAGGAGTAAGCCTCCTGAATGAAAATCGCCACTCCTCCCCCCCTCCCCCTAGTTCGTGATTGGTGGAGGACCAAGAACCCAGGCGGGACGAGTTGGGAGAGAGCTACAGTCTCCCCGTCCCGCACCCAGGTCTCAGTCATGCACGCCAGGTCTACCTGCTGTTCCATGACAAAGTCCCAAAGTCTTATTATTAATAGACCTGGCGTTGCACAACACCAATGATGGAGGGGAGTTCTCAATCCTGGCCCCACTGCCGGCAACCTTTGGGATGGGTCGCAGGCTGGAAGGACACCAAGCCATCCTATTTCTCCGTGTCCTTCCCTTAACACTCTGCCTGGACCCACCACTATACTTCCCCCTCCCCAAGAGCACCGGAATCTGCTGCCCCAGCATTGCTGCCCCAGCCAGTCTACACAGAGCTTCAGACCACCGACGGGCTAACTAGATGAGCTGTTCCTCCTCCTCAAGAATGCTGGTGCTGATGAAATCAATTTACTACCAATCTGCTATATAACATCAATCCAATTGATTGCCCTAAATACTCATCAATCATGCCCCATCAATCGTGTCTCAACAGTAGTGCCCCATCAAAGGTCGGGAGTGGGATCCCTACCCCCAGACTGCCCCGACTCAAGCACAGGACCTCTGCCTTCATGGGATTCAATTTCAGTCAGCTCAGTCTGAGCCAACCAGCCACGGCTTGTAATGCCCAGTCCAGATCTTCTGGTCTGGAGCCAGAATGGTTGCCCAACATCAGATAGAGCTGGGTGTCAACCACATACTGGTGACATCCCAGCTCATGGCTCTGGGCAATCTGGGCAAGGGGGCACATATAGATGTTAAATAGCATTGGGGAAAGCACTGCCCCTTGTGGCACTCCACATTCTATTGGATACTTCTGGGAGAGCTGTTCCCCTAACGGCTGTTCCCCAAGCTGCAGCTTGAATTATCAATGAGCTAGATATTTTAGCTTGAATTGACCATCACACATAACCAGTCCAGTTACCTTTATTGGCATGTAACCCTTGCAAACCCATATACAAAAAAACAAAACATCAACAACAACCACAGCAAAGAATAATACTGGCAAAATACAGAAACAAGGAATTACCAAGTAAATATACCCATCAATTAAATAAAGGGCAAATAGAAATGGCACCAAAAAGAAATTTAGCAACAGTTTCCGTTATCTCAAAGTTTGGATTATCAAGAAGAATAAGGATCTTTAGGCAATCAGGATATTCTTCTAATTTATCCAAAATAAAATGTAGAAATTTCAGTCATAGTGCATGGTAGAAGGGGCACTGCAACAAGACATGGGAAATCGTTTCAGTATTATCATTTGTGCATGGACAACATATGTTAGAAAAGGGCACACCCTGAAAGCGGCCAGATAATAAGGACGAAGGTAATACATTGAATCTGGCCAAAAAGAGGGCTCTATGGAGTTTGGGGGTGTGAAGTTGGTACAGGTAAGAGGCAGCTTGGCTGACTTTAGGAGATATTCCAAAATACAGGGGTGAACAGGTTTTATTAGCGGCATTATACAGTGAATGTAGCTCAGAACAAAGTAAATTGGCTCTTATAATTGAAAAAGCCTCAGATTCGGAAGTAAGGAGTAAGGAATCTAAGGTGATATCCAGGGATTTAATTTTGGATTCTATACAGGTAATCCAGTTAGAGTCATTAGATTCCAGTAGAAGCTGATAGGTGTAACTAGAAGGGTCCAAATTGAAAATAAGGCGAAGCCAATACATAATTATAATTAGCCATGCTTTAGTTATCAACATGTTCTGGCCACATTCCAGGCATAAAGCTGCATAGGGGACACACATTGGCACCCCAAAGATTTTCCTCAGGAAATAGGACTGAGGCTGTTCTATGAAATTTCCAGTTGTATTGATCCAAATAGGCACCCCATATAATAACTGGGCCCCTAATTTAGCATTAAAGGCTTTTAAAGCAGCAGGTATATACTGGTTACCTCTTCCTGAAAAATAAAATTTGGAAATTGCTGCCGCATTTACTTTGGCCGTATTAATTGCTGTTTTTCAGTGACATACCCAAGAGGCGTTGTATTGAAAATGAACACCAAGATATTTAAAGACCTTGACCTGTTCCAAGGAATGACCACTGATTTTCCAGTCATGAAACTTCCAAGAGTTGGAAAATGAACTGACCATATAGTTTCCCATTGATCTTCTGTAAAAATTTGCTTCATATCTTTATGCCAAGCATGTTGGTAGCTTAGTGGTTTGCAAGATCCTTATCCCAGTAGCATTTGATAAATTTTAGATATAAGGCCCTTTTTCTTTATATTGTCAAAAAGAAGATGCTCAAAAACCATCAAAGGCTTCATGATATTACATTTAATACTTGGGGTTTCAAACAAATGTTGAAGCTGGAGATACTCATACTATGGTAATTTTGTTTTATACTTTGTTTGTAAATCCAACTTTGGGGCCAATCACCCCTTGTGAATAACATTAACTATTCTGGTAACTCCAGCTGCTCTCCAGTTTTGAAAAGAATTGATGACATCTGCTGGTAAAAACCAATCTTGGCCAGTAAAAGAGCTTAAAAGGGACCTTGTCAGCATTAATTGTGATCTATTAGTAATCCATATCTTGAACATTGTCATCAGAAAAGGATTTTTCTGATCCTTATTTAATTGGCTAACTTTGTCCAGGCATAGTGATTCCTTGAAGGAGCATTGCTTAAGTTACTGTTCTATATATTTCCAATCTAACTTGTCCTTACTATGATACTGCCTAACCATATTTGATAGTATTGTTGCCGTGTAATAATAATAGCGATCAGGCACTGCCAACCCGCCTTTACGTAGCGGTCTACACAAAACTCCAAAACTTATATGAGGAACTTTGTATTGCCAAAGAAAAGCATTAATATTACATTGCCATTTGAGTATTAAACTACATAGAATAAACACAGGGATCATGCTAAAACAAAAAAAAAATCAGGGATATAAAAAACCTAATTATATTAATTCTGTCCAACCATGATAGAATTCTAACATCCCAATTTTTCAACAATGCTTTCACTTCCTTATCTGTTTCCATGTGATTATATTTTATAAAATCAGATAAGTCAACTGGAATTTTCACTCCTAAGTATTAGTCCACTGGAAAGAAAAATGTGTTTTAATATCTTGAGATAGTCCGGGTGACAAGTTTATAGGATATAGTATAGATTTGGAGGGATTGACCTGCAAACCTGACACTTTCCCAAATGATTGTAAAGTGCTTTGTATTTCAAATAATGAGAACTCAGGCCATGAAACATACATTACTAAATCATCAGCAAAAAGGCTTACTTTATATTCCTTTTCATTAGCTGTTATGACACTGATTTTAGAGTTGGAACATACATTGCTTGCTAAGGGCTCCATCCCTAGCGCAAATAAACGTGGCAATAACAGGCAGCCCTGTCTGGTGCTCCACTGTAGCTTAATTTCTTTTGATGTTGCACCATTTATCAGGAGTATAGTTGTAGGCTTGGAATAAATTGCCTGTATTGACCTCTGAAAGGCTTCACCAAAATTCATATACTCCAAGAGTTATTTTAGGTACTGAAACTCCACAGTATCGAAAGCCTTTTCAACACTGAGCGAGATTAGTAAAGTATTTTGTTTTTTATGATTCCAGCCGTATCCAATGATGTTTAATGTTTTTCTTATATTGTCTATAATATCTCAAGATGGAATAAACCCCATTTGGTCCATATGAATATAGTGACCTATAATGTTTGTAAGTCTTGCAGTAATAACTAAAGCAAACATTTTATAGTCTGAATTGAGTAAAGAAATTAGTCGATAAGATCTAGGGTCTGTTGCATCTTTGTCTTTCTTTGGTAGCAATATAACATTAGCTTGGTGCCAGTTTGCAGGCATCTCTCCTTTGGTTAAAATGGAGTTAAATAGTTCCTGCAAAGGTTGCACAAGTAAAGAGGAAAATGCTTTGTAATGTTCCACCAAAAAAAGTCTGGTCCTGGGGCTTTATTATTTTTCATATGTTTAATATCAGCTAAAATCTCTTCTGATGTGACAGGCAGAGATTCTTAGATGGCAAAATAGCTACCCCTTGGGATTTGGAAGAACCAAATGCCACATATTGCAAAGGAAACCAGTTGGATGCTAATACCATCCTTTAAAAAAAACCATGCATTTCCTGCAGAAATGCAATATCAACTCTTTGCTTCTTCAAATCAGCAGCTATTTGCTTTGCCTTGATGTTGTTATTCAAACCTCTACAGTGTAAGGTTATAATTTTAATATCTACTAATGCCATTTTGAAATGGGAGTACTGCTAAAAACTCTATATACAGTTTGAAAAGTACTGAGAAATGTTGAGTGATTCCAGCAAAGTACTTTTATTAGGATAGAACAAGACAAAAAGCTGACGGCTCGCAGGCCGGTATATATGCCCAGAAAACCCCACCACCAAAACACACCCTCTACTTCCTATAGGCTATTTACAGTAGCCGAGAGTCCCATAGGCTCTCAGCTGCGGACCTGGCCCTCTGATAGGTGCGGGCTAGGATCCACTTGGCTATTGTTCTCCCTGAGCGAAGCTTCAGGGCTTTGCTTGACCGCATGGCCCAACGGTCGCGCACGTGGTAATGGCGGAGTACATTACACAGTTCTAAACAATATGACCAGAAAACAAAAATCTTAAGAATTTTCACAACTCTCATCACCTTTTTAAAGTTCCGTTTCTCTTTTTCAACCAACAGCCATTAGCAAATATAGTCTTGCACATAGAACAATAGGTGAAATACAATGAACTTGTGTCCTTTGCCTTGGTTCAAAATGTATCCCTCCCCCCCTTCCCTCCATGCCCTTTCAGAAAAGGGGGGGGGAAATCAACAATATATAAAACCTCTGATCCTCCTTCCTCCCCTCTGCAATACTCTCAATGAAAAAGTCCCTATGTGTGTGGGGAAAATCCACACTGAGCACAACTGGCTCATCATCTGGGACAATGAGTAGTTTCCAAAAAAGAAAGAAAGAAAGAAAGAAAGAAAGAAAGAAAGAAAGAAAGAAAGAAAGAAAGAAAGAAAGAAAGAAAGAAAGAAAGAAAGAAAGAAGAATAACAATACACTCCTCACTCCTTTTGGGAGTTCCATGATTGAGCCTCCTCCCACACACCTCCCCTTCTGATGCATCCTATATATACTACAGATTAATTCCAGAGAAGCCTTTAAAATAATGTCAATAGAAGTTGGGTTGACCTTATGGAGTCATGTTAAGTCTTACAGGGATCTTGCCCCATCAATGCGGGGTTCCAGGGTAGTCACGCTTGCACTTTGTTTTGTTGATTAGGATTAATTTCCCGAGATCCTTCCAACCCAATGGTCTTAAGTAAATCCATTCCGGAGTCTATGTTGTCTGCCTGGTAGTTGGTTCCTTGATGTCTAACATGCAGGTATTCTGTCTGCAGCCATCTATACTTTATTCCAGCTTCCTTTAGGCATTGAGTGATGGGCTTTAACAATCTCCATATTTGCAGTGCAATGGTTGGGACATCTTGAAAAGCAAAAATACCATCATCGTATTTAAGGCTTCCTCTTGCCTTGGCTTCTTTTAGAATATAGGTTTTGGTGCGTTGATCTGAAACTGGAGGGAAAGTCCATATGCTCTGATAACTGTTGGGGCTACCCCCTCTTCAAGCTGAAAAATGAAGGCTGGCCAATTAGAGATAAAAGTAATCAACTCTATTGTTCCTTCTGATTTCTCTGCAAAACCTCTAAATTTAAGAAAACACTGTCTGGTTTTGTGTTCCAGTAAAAAAATTCTCGTGCCCAAGACTCATTGTTTTGCAATTTTCTGATATCTTCTTGATTTGTAATTGCTACTTCAAGCACCATATCCACTGATTGGGATACCAACTGCATGGTGAGTTGAATGGTTTCTAATTGTTCTGCCATTGGTTTAAGTAAATAATTAATATTTTCAAGCATCTCAGACTTGAAAGAGTGCAAAATGTCTTTTATATCCTGTTTAGTTAAACTTGCTTGCGTAGAATGTTGGTTTGCTCCTTTGGTGGCCATTTTGTTTTCAACCCGATGGCCCCCTCTCACTGCGCCACCAGCAAATTCAGTATTAAAAAAGCTTTTTAGGCTCACCTTTTCAGGTTGTCCGGGTTTGCCATGCATTCCACCAGACTTGCCCATTTCAAGAATGCATTATGACTCCTCTGCACGTTGGGTAATTGGCTGGGTCCGGTGGGAAGAGAAAGAGCTCTCTCAACTAGTGTCCGCCATGTCTCGAGCTGATGCCCCGCCCCCCTACCTCTGCCTATTTGAATGAGGCTTTTGTCTTAAGAAATCTTGTTTTGATGGTTGAAAGCCCTTCATGCCCTAAAACAAGGTAGTTAGTTCAAGGGTTTTTTTTTATCATGAATCTTTTTGTAGTACTTCACTCTTCTTTTAGACACAATTCAGAGAAAGACAAACAGGTTTCAACAGAACTCATGTAATTCACTTTGAGATCCTAAGCAGTGTTACACCCTTCTAAGCCCACTGACGTCAATGTCCTGGGTGTAATTCTACTTAGGACTGCACTGCAATGCCCTTGATTAAGCATGCAAATCAAATGTTATCAGATGTGCTTATTTAATGAAAGTAAGTGCAATTCACTCATTACAGACAATGAGGTCTATTACTGAAGAAGCAAGTTAATTCAGTGGCAAAAAAAGGTTTTCTTCCAAATCAGATTAGCCCCAAAGATTTATTTATTTATCAAATTTATACCCCACTCTCCCCGCCGAAGCAGGCTCAGGGCAGCTTACAGAAGGATTAAAACATAATTAACAGTTAAAACAATCCTAAAACCTTCTAAAAACAATCCAAATATCAAAGAAACTAGGACATATTTAATCCGGCAATAATAATGATATTGTTTAGTGATGGCAGCAGCAATTTGATGACCTTTCCTATAAATCCACTCCTTGTTCTTTTTCTTACGTGGCAGCTACAGGCTGTTACTAGTGACTCCGAGGAACAGGGCTTAAATTTTGGGGGGTGGCTCCCTAGTTGAAGGCCTGGTAGAAGAACTCCATCTTACAGGCCCTGCAGAACTGCACAAGGTCCTGCAGGGCCCTAATCTCTTCTGGGAGCTCATTCCACCAGTATGGAGCCACCACTGAGAAGGCTCTGGCCCTGATTATAGACAGCCTGGTGTTTTTAGGACCTGGGAGGGTCAGTCAATTTTGGGACCCTGACCGCAGTGCTCTCTGGGGAACATGTGGGGAAAGTTAGTCCCTCAGATTTGTTGGCCCCTGCCCATAAAGGGCTTTAAGGTAAGAATCAGCACATTGAAGTGGATACAGTATGCTATTGGTAGCCAGTGCAGTGCTTTCAGCACAGGCTGGATGTGCTTCCGCATAGGGAGGCCCATCAGCAGCCTGGCTGCTGCATTTTGCAGTAGCTGTAGCTTCTGGTTCTGAGACAAGGGCAGCCCCATGTAAAGAGCATTGCAGTAGTCCAGTCTTGAGGTGACCAAGTTGTTGTGTTCAAGGAAGGGAACCAACTGCCTGATCAGCTGAAGATGATAAAAGGTTGACTTGGCAGTGGCTGCTACCTGGGACTCCATAGCTAAGGAAGCATCCAGGAGCACTCCCAAACTCCTCACCTCTAGCGCTGGCACCAACAGAGCCCCATCAAAGGTTTGGAGTGGGATCCCTACCCTCAGCCCACCCCGGCTCAGGCACAGGACCTCCGTCTTTATTGGATTCAATTTCAGTCAGCTCAGTCTAAGCCATTCAGCCAGGATTGTAACGTCCGGTCCAGATCTTCCAGTTTAGAGTCAGACTGGCCGCCCAACAATAGATAGAGCTGGGTGTCATCTGCATACTGGTGACATCCCAGCGCATTCCTCCGGGCAATCTGGGCAAGGGGGCACATATAGATATTAAATAGCATTGGGGAAAGCACCTTCCCTTGGGGCACACCATATTCCAGTGGGTGCCTTCGTGATAGCTGCTCCCCTAGTGCCACCCTTTGGAGGAAGAAGGCAAGCCATTGCTAGGCAAGCCCCTGGATTCCAGGGTCAGCGAGGCAGTGGATCAGTAGCTGATGGTCGACCATGTCGAATGTTGCTGACAAGTCCAACAACAACAGCACTGCTGGTCCGCCCTGATCCAGATGCCTCTGGAAGTCATCCATGAGGGTGACCAGTGCCATCGCTTCCATGAGTTCCCCCAGAGGACAGTCCCTCTGAGAGGGACTTATTAACCCTTAGGGCTCCTCGAAATGCATCATGGCCAGCTTTAATTAGCCACGAAGCACATGGGTCAAGGCAGCATGTGGTGGGGTGTACCTTGGTGGTGTGGGGTCTACCTTGATCTGGCCACATGGATCCATCCCACAGTAAACTCAAGACTAGACTACTGCAATGTGGTGGGGTGTACCTTGATGTGGTGGGGTGTACCTTGATCTGGCCACCTGGATCCATCCCACAGTAAACTCAAGACTAGACTACTGCAATGCACTGTACATGGGTCTCCTCTCAAAATTAGTTTGGAAACTTTAGTTGGTGCAGAATGCCATAGCTCAGCTATTATTGGGAGCTAGATGGAGCATGTATATTTGTCCCGGGTCAGACCGAGACTTCACAGATAAACGGGACGCTGGGTCGCCTGAGGGCTTGAGAACAAACGACCCGGCGACTACTCCAGAGTCACTCACTCTGCGACCTCCAAGGGGCAGCGCGGGGGACCTGGTGGAGGGTCCGAGGCAGCGGCCGCAGGAGCAAGACATGAGGGCCGGTGGCAGGGCGCACCCAAAACCTTGGGAGGCGGAGTGGCGGAAGGTGGGAGGAGCAGAGGCGGCAGGGACGCTCACGGGAGCAGCGCACGGCACAGCACACGCCGGAAAGACGCGGACGGAACAGAGACAGGGCGGCAACCTCGACTCACGGCGTCTGCACCTTTACAGGGGGGTGGAGCCTGGGGGTAGGAGCGGTGAAGGATGAGGGGGTAATAAAAGGAAGCTGGCCGTAGCCGATGAGGAGGCGGTGGTAGACTGGCCGGTGCACTGAGAGAGAGACGAATCGTGCCAGAGAGGTGGAGTAACCTCTACTACCTGGAGTGAGAGAAAGGAGCAGGACGGGTGAAGTAACCCGTCAGCTCCTTCACATCTGAGGCTACTTAAAACCAAGAGCTGCCTTCCTCTTATACTCCTCCTTCCCTCCCAGGCTCGTCTCTTGCCGTACACAGGGGACGTGTCAATATTACTCCAATCCTGCAGGCACATCACTGGCTCCTCATCAGTTACTGGGCTCAATGTAAGGTATTCACTTATACAAAGCCTTGGACCTTCATATCTGCAAGACTACCTCTCCCCCTATGCTCCACCACAACAGCTTCACTCATTGCAGCAGCATCTTCTACAGGTGCCAACCTGTAAATAGTCAAAATCAACAACTGCCCATACACGTGCCTTCTCTGTTGTAGCCCGCATCTTGTGGAACGGCTTGACTTAGAAGGTCTGGAAGGTGCCCACTCTCATGGCTTTCCACAAACTATGCAAAACTAAATTATTCAAAAGGGCTTTTCCACACAGGCAATAGAATTGCACTGTACTAAATGATTCCCCAAGTTGCTTAGAAAAATTATTAGAGACTGGGTTCTATACTATTGTGGATAGCTTGCTGAAACTAGACTCCTACTGTAAAATATGCAACATTGAATCTCTTATATTAATGCTTAAGCTTTGCTTCAGTTCTGTTTTTAGACCTGGTTGGTTCTACAACCTTAATTCTATTGCATTGTCTACTGGATATATCACCCGTTGTATTGCCTCACTCTGTGTAATATGCCTTGAGTCTAAGTGAGAAAGGCAGACTATAAATAATGTAAATAAATAAATAAAAATAAAGCATCAACTGTACATAAACCTAGTAGGCTGGGATTCAAATTTCATCTTATCTATGAATTCTCTTAATAGTTCTTGACAAGTCACTGTCTCATAATCAATATCCTGACTGAATAAATGAATGAAAACAATCATCTTCATAGATGGTTTCTGGGCAAATAGAGATGATGACCTAGTCTGTAGGTGCAATAGAATGAAATGGGAAAGAGCTGAAGTTTTGAGGTAGCATAAGTTATTGTACCACCACAGATGGATGATGTGTGTGTGGGGGTCACATTTCTGCAACTAGAAAATAAGAACCTCAAATAAATGATTGATAGGGCTAGAACATTTCTCACTTATGTATTAGTGATAATTGTGACGAGATTTTCATATGAGAACACATTCAGATATGGAATCCACTAGCTGCCATCTGAAGTAAAACAACCCACAGTACCATTTCAGGATCCTCTCATCTCATTTTGCTTTATATGTACACTAGGAATAATGCCTGTTGTGGGAAGAAATACGAGATCTAGAAGGAAGCTCCAGATGAGTGTCCCGACTGTGGCTGGTGGGGCGGCAGAGGGAAGCAGAAAATGGAGGGAGGCAAGTCATGTTTCTTTCCTTCTGCTTAGCTATAAGGCAGGGCTGTCTCAAGTCATTTTGCTGCTCCAAGTGGGTAGGATGGGAAGACAGCCTCATGGTAACAGATATGGTTCTCTCCACCTCTGACTTATTTTTTGAGGGAGAGGGGGGTATTATGCAGTGGCAGCTAAGGTAGAAAAGCACCTCCTCCTGTGCCATGTTTTATGGGTTCCAAGGGTCTGGAAAGTGGTTTCATAGCTGATTACACGGTTGCCAACTCTGGGTTAAGAAATACCTGTAGATTTAAGGGGTAGAGCCTGGGGAGGGCAGGATTTTGGGTGGGGAGGGGCCTCAGCAGGTTATAATGCCATAGAATCTACTGCCCAAAGCAGCCATTGTCTCCAAGAGAACTGATCTGGGTCATCTGGACATCAGTTTTAATAGTTGAAGCCCTGACTGCTACGGGAACTGATCTCTGCCATCTGGAAAGCAGTTGTAATTCTGAGTGATCTTTAGCCCTCACCTGGAGATTTGCAACCATGGTTTCCCCCAACAGACACTAAGGGTAAATTTATTTTACCTCAGAACATCAACAGTGAGGCTGCATATGCAAATAACCTCTGTGTTCTGACTGGCTATGGGGGGGGGAGGAACAGCAAACTGTTTAGGAGGCAGGAATGTTCAGGGGAGTCCATGACCAAAATAGAATTATATATACCGGAGGATGAGGCAAATGATTATGAAACAGTCTGCACATTTACTAACGAGACAAGCTGGCAACCCACAAGAAATCACTGGAGGAGGGAACAATTTAGATCAGGGGTCCCCAACAATGCTCCCTCTAAGCTGTGGAGTCTTGTGAGCAAAAATCCTAGTTTGTGAGCTACTGGCATTAAAGTTGTGAGCGAGTGATTTGGCTGCTGCGTAAATTAGTTTGCTCTGGAGCCGTTCTTCCTGAGCGAAGACCAAAATGTGTGAGCCGGAGGCTAAAAGACTGTGAGCTAGCTCACAGAAACTCAGCTTAGAGGGAACATTGGCCAACATGGTGCCTGTAGGTGCCATGGTGCCTGTAGGTGCCATGGTGCCTGCTGGCACCTTTCCCAGTGCCCTCCAAATGTTTTTAGAAAGAAGGTGTGGCCAACAGAGCTACTGATTGGCCATTGAAGATCTGACAGATGCTACCAGATGAGTTTGTCTTAGCTAGTGCGGTATACTTGTGTGTATGCAAGAAAATATTTTTAAACAATATGTTCATTTTTAAAAGCATCCTGTTAAACAGAGCTTCCATCTGAAAGGCTAAAGAGCTACAATCAGAGTTAGGCATAACTTCACTCTCCAACATTTTGTGGTTGGCTCCACCTTCTGCAGCAGCTGTTTTGTGGTTGTGCCCACTATCCAGTGTCAGATTTCCAAAGGTGCTCACTGGTTCAAAAAGTCTGAGGACCTATGATTTAGATATATCCCCCTATCTCCCCTGCAGTCCCAGGAGCTTAAGCAGACTGATTTCTTCTTTCCCTTTAACTGATATTCAGCTGTTCAATATTTCATCCCTTCTGGAGGATATTCAGGCCTCAGCAGGCTGTTTGAGTTCCCCTTCTATTTTTTTTCTTTTAATAAATTTATGCAATTTTCTTTTAATAAATTTATGCAATTATATTTTTTACATATCTGGGGCATGATTCAGGCATTAGGTAAGCTGAATTTGATCTGATTCAACTTATTGGTAACAGAATGCCAAATTAATTTGAGAATCCTGATTTTTCGGCTCCATTATACCCTATGGGGCCATTATAGTCAATGGTAAATCTCCTATGGTATATTCAGTAGGCTGGGGAGTGGGATTTGAGTAGAGGCACCAAATTTGCAGTGAAGCTGCTGGAGCCTCTCTCCAAAAGAATCCCCAAGTTTCAACAAGATTGGACCAGAGGGTCCAATTCTATGGACACCCAAAGAGGGTGCCCCTATCCTCCATTGTTTCCAGTGGTGGGGGGAAAGCAAGGCAGCCATACAACAGGCCCAGCAGATTCTCCCAGAGAATCTCTGCAGTTGAAGGTGAAGTGTAGGAGGCATGTTTGCAAGGCCAGAAGCAGAACCAGTGCAATTGTGGCAGTGCCAAAACCCAACAGGACTAAAGTCAAATCTGAGAATCTCTGAATTAAGGGGGCACTTCTGCAAGGATAGCAGAACCAGTGCAATGTACTAGTACCCAGCAGTAGAAACCAATGCCAACCTACTGGTGTCCAGCAGCAGAACCCAATGACAACCTACTAGAGCCCAGCAGCAGAAGCCAGTGCCATTGTGGCAACTGCCAAGCCAGCTCAACAGGACTGATGTCAAGCACAGAATCCAAGCAAGGGGGAGGGAGTTTGCAGGACAGCAGAACCACTGCAGTAGTGTCTGCCAGCAGCAGAACCTAGAGCCAACCTACTAGTGCCCAGCAGCAGCACTCTGTGGCATTGTGGCAAATGCCAGCTTAGCAGGACTGATGTCAAGCACAGAATTACAATCCAAGCAAGGGGGAGGCAGTTGCAGGACAGCAGACCCAGTGCAGTAGTGACAGCCCAGCAGCAGACCCCAGTGCCAACTTACTAGTGCCCAGCAGCAGAACTCAGTGCCATTGTGACAAATGGCAGTTTAACATTACTGGGCTTCTGTGTATTGGGCTGATCTTAGGTCAGGTGGGCTAGCAAAAGTGCCTTTCCCCCCGTCACTTTTGAGTGTTCTGCTGGGCTTCCACTGCCCTTGTTTCTGCAAAAAAAATAATAAATAAACCCAGCTGGGATTCTCTGGTGTGACACTGGTTAGTTCTGTTGCTGCCACATTGGCACTGGGTGTTCAACCAACTCTGAAAATTAGTCAAAAATGCTGACTCTTTTAGAAGCATCTCTTCTTCCAAAACAGAGGAATTTTACAAGGGTGAGAGGATGTATAAGGAAGGAAATGCATTCATTAGTGGAATGGATTAATACTGAGAGAATTGCCTTATTTCACAAAGTAAACATCAGTGTTCTCTGCCCCTCCAAATTATATTGCTTTATGCAGCCTCCTGATTAGAAGTGCAAACAAAAGTGGCTGCATCTCATGAATCAAACTTCCTCAGTTTTGACTGCACTGTGTGATCCATAAGCAACTTCTCCAGACAGGAAATGACCAAAGAAGAATGAGAGAGAGAGAGAATCACAAATTTCCCCACTCCCACAAAGTAAGGAAAGAATCAAGGGACTAATGAATATGTAATGATTCGTGGGCCAATCTGGCAATTAACCAGCTACTTCCGCCTCCTTTGTACACAGAGCTGGGGCCCACCTGTTTCTCTCCCACCCAGATATATTTTTGACATCCTTTCCTATTAGAATTCTGCACCAAAATTAAACTCATCTAACAATCAGCCTTGTTGCCAAGGAATGTTCCCACGTCATCTGTGTGTCATGACAACAGATGATAGAAACGGAGCTATTCAGGATTCAATGTGCGTGTGTTTTTCTCTCCCTCTCTTTTTTCCAACAGCTTTAAAAAGAATTTGGAACAAAAGTGCTCACTCAGTGATGCAGTGCTGAGCTATCTAAAGCACTTAGGGCAGGTAGACCTGCCTACATCTCAAGAGACAAAAATAAGCAGAGTGGGTTACACTTCCTGTTGAGTTGCGGGGGCGTGGGATAAGGCATTTCCAGTGGAAAGAGGATGGCCAGAGAACAGAAAAAGACTGTGAAGAAAGAAGGAAACATCTAGAAACAATAAATACTCATCAGAGGAGAAACAGACTATTACAGAGGCTGTAAACAGATCACTGTGGTAGAATTTGCCAACATAACCATTTATGATACATATATTTGGACTTCTGAATGGGGTTTTTTTTAGTTGTTTGTCAACATTTTGCAATGGGCAAGTTAAAATTTGCGTAGCAATTTCCATGCTTCTAAACAAGATGAAACAAGATGAAAATGAGAAACAGCTAGCTTTCTGCTCTGTAGAAGATATGTCATTCCGCAGCCTTCGGAAGATCACTTTGCAGAGTAGGGTTGCCAGCTCTGGGTTGGGAAATACCTGGAGAGTTGGGTGGGTGGAGCCTGAGGAGGGCAGGGTTTGGGGAGGGGAGGGACTTCAGTGGGGTACAATGCCATAGAGTCCACCTTCCAGAGCAGCCCTTTTCTCCAAGTGAACTGATCTCTGTCGCCTGGAGATCAGTTGTCATAGCAGGAGATCTCCAGCCACTTCCTGGAGGCTGGCAACCCAAATGTAGAGTCTGGACTCTGGAACGTATGGACTTTTTCCACCCTGTGGCTTATCTTGTATGCTTCTCTGTCCCATATGTGCTTTCCCTCTCCCAGACCTCTGCACATAGCACAAATTCAGCTCTGATGACAGTGGCTGACAGTCTTCTCTTTCATGAAAAGGGAGGCTATGAGCTGCCTCCACAGAGCATACTGGTAGGTTTCCAGGTTGTAGTAGGGCAAAAAGGGGGGGAAAGTTTTTTTAGTGGAGAAAGGGAAAAGTGGCAGTAGCCTAGACACTTGAGGGCAATTTTTGTTCCACACAGGCAACTGTATTGCAAGATTGGGTCACAGTTCTCCAGATAGGATTGCTGTAGTCTAGATATGAGCTGTTCTCCAGTTCTCCAGATATGAGCTGTCTAGACATTGCAAGATTCTGATATACACAGGATTCCAAGTGCAAATTTGGAAGAGTTCTTTCAGGGAGGAATAGCTTGAGAGGCAATACACTTCTTAACTCCAAATTGACACATACTAAAGTAGCTTTTCCTTTCACTTTCATTTAAATAGATGTACATCTTTTCCTGACACTCAAGGTGAGTTACCTAAAAATGCAATAGAAACTATAGCTAATAAAAATGCCACAACTAAGCAAAATGAACATTCAAATTGTAGTGATTCAGAGCAGTCCTATTTGAAATCAGCCACCAAATGTCACCTGAGATAGTCATGTAGCTTTTGGGGAGATCATAAGATCCTGACCTACAAACAATTGCACTGAAGGCCCAGCTTTAACTGCTGGTTTTACTTCTCTTAATAAGAGGAAACAGGGCCCAATCTGAAAATCTTAACTGATAGGCAGGAAACGGAGTCTCATTCCAAGGTTGCAATAGGCATTAAAAAACCACCACTTTGGGGGGGGGGTTTAAATTGGGTTTTAACATATTATAGGACAGGAAAATATAAGGGTAGGAAGGGTACCGGGTATGGGATACGACATATAGGAAAATTCCATCAAATTTGTATAACAGCTGTTACACGTTTTTGGTCCAGGTTCTTTGTTTTCTTTATAGAATTACTAAAGCTAATATCACTTAGTCAAATTGTTAAAATCTTCTGTTATGTTTCCAGACAAGAGTCAAATTCTATATAGTTCAGGTTGGAGTCTCTCCAAATTTATATTATATATATTCATTGTTCTTGGTCTTTGAAGTTCCTTTCCACCCAGTCATAAAATAGTGTCCAATTGTTTCTCACATTTTGTTTACTTCTGTCCTTCAGCAGATTTGACAGAATATCTGAAATATACTGAGTTCCAAGGTGTAGCATAGTGATTAGAGATGTAAAATTTCCAGAAATTTTGAAGCTCAAAAACCATTTTTCCCCCAGTTTTTTTTTTTTTTTTTTTGGGGGGGGGACGGAAATTTTCGGAAAAATTGAAAAAAATGCTACATTAGCATTTCTTTTTTCTTTTCCAGATTGAAAGTCATTCTGTTACTTTAGGAACATAAAATATGACTGTGGACATTTTTACTTGGCATGAAATTGTCACAAGTAGCATATTAAAAATGTAGTGTATCCAAACAATTATTACAAACAGAATACCCACCCACATGCAAATAGAAAACTGAAAGCTTTTTCTTTTCTTGTGACAATAGCACCTCCTAAAGGAAGAAATGCATTTTGTTCTTGCATTGGAGAGTTCAGTTGATAACCTAGAACTTGCTTGTCCTCAGTGCACAGAAATTAGATCAATCTGATACCATACATATTTTTTAGAAATTTTGGAAAATATTTGAACACCTTGTCCTAAAATATTTTATTCATCATGTTAAAATAAAACATTCCATAATCATTTTTTTCTTTTCTTTTTTCAATTTTTCCAATTTTTTGGGAAAAAACAAAAAAGGCTTCAGGAAAAAAGGGGGGGGGACGTTTCCCACCAAAAAAAATCCATTTTTTTTACGGGCCTTCAAATCTCTAATAGTGATCAGCTCATAGTTTATTAGAAGTATCAGGAACTAAAGACCAAGTAGCAGGGTCGGAGCCCTGCTTAAATCCCCAAACACACCACACACAACACACACACACAACACCCGTGTGATAGGCTATTTACAGTGCCCTAACACCCATAGGCTGTGGAAGGTATAGATAAATGAGGAGCTGCGGTGGCTCAAGTGGTTAAGACGCTGAACTGCAGGCTGTGGAAGGTCGGTAGTTCAGCAGTTTGAGACCCAAGTGCCGCATGATGGAGTGAGCTCCCATCTCTAGCTCTAGCTCCTGCCAACCTAGCAGCCAGCCTAGCAGTTCGAAAGCAAGAAATTGCAAGTAGATAAATAGGTACCACTTCGGTGGGAAGGTAACAGCGTTCCGTGCACCTTGGTGTTTAGTCATGCCAGCCACATGACCACGGAAACGTCTTTGGACAGCGTTCCGTGCACCTCAGCGTCTAGTCATTCTGGCCACATGACCACGGAAACGTCTTCGGACAGCGCTGGCTCTTCGGCTTTGAAACGGAGATGAGCACCGCAACCCTAGAGTCGGATTCGACTGGCTTTCGAGCAAGGGAACCTTTACCTTTACCTTTAACACATCCCGTGTAGGTAGTCGATCTTGTTTCCAATATTTAGCAAGCAAAATTCTAGCAGTTGTAAGTATATAACTTTACCCTTCCACTTATAAGTATATAACTTTACCCTTCCACTTATAATTTTCTGGTATCATGTTTAGCAGAACAGTTTCCGGTAGCAGATCAATTTTTAATCTTTGTTATTTCTGTAATGATATTTTGTATCATCTTCCAATATTTACACACCTTATCACACCACCACCACATGTGAAAAAAGGTTCCGACATTATTTTTACATTTCCAACAGTTTTTTGATAACAATGGATTACATTTAGCTAACTTAACTGGCGACCAGTACTACCGAAGATAAACTTTATATATGTTTTCCTTATCATTAATGCTTCTCATATATTTTACTGATTTCCAGGTATTTGCCCATTTATCTATTAGGTTCCCTTGCTCGAAAGCCAGTCGAGTCTGACTCTAGGGTTGCGGTGCTCATCTCCGTTTCAAAGCCGAAGAGCCAGTGCTGTCCGAAGATGTTTCCGTGGTCATGTGGCCAGCATGACTAGACGCTGAGGTGCACGGAACGCTGTTACCTTCCCACCGAAGTGGTACCCGAAGTGGTACCTATTTATCTACTTGCAATTTCTTGCTTTCGAACTGCTAGGTTGGCAGGAGCTGGGGCCAGAGACGGGAGCTCACTCCGTCATGCGGCAACTCGGGTCTCGAACTGCTGAACTACCGACCTTCCACAGCCTGCAGTTGAGCGTCTTAACCACTTGAGCCACCGCAGCTCCTCATTTATCTATACCTATATTGTAACCTTTATCCTTCGACCACGTTGTCATTATTGGATTAACTGTATCTTCTTGCATACATTCTGCTAACAGCACAGTATATATCTTCTGTATCATTTTATCACTTGTTGATAGCCAAATTTTGTCCAGTTGGGTCTTATTGTCTTCAAACCCTATTATCACATCTTTGGAATATCTAGATTGCAATTGTGTGGCTTCCCACCAGGTCAGTTTGATCTTATATAGGGATGATAAACTCTCGTTAGATTTTAATTTATTATTCTTATCTAATAAAGTATCGTAACTTTATCTATTGCATGCATTAATGAGGGAGGGTTTGATAAATGCCTCCAGTGGGGATACCCATCTCAGTATTTTTGTATAGTGTCTCTCTTTGATCTCACTCCATACCTGCACTAGCGCTCCTCTTATAATATGGTGTCTGAAATTATAATGTATTTTATCTTTCCCTTACCACACATACACATGCCATCCCATGCTTAGATCATGTCCTTCCAGTTTTAAATTTCTAATATTTTCAAAACAAATCCAATCCTTTAGCCAACTTAAAGCTGCTGCCTGGTAGTATAACTTCCAGTTTGGTAGCCCAAATCCTCCCCTTTCCTTCCTATCTTGCAGTGTTTTCCATTTAATTCTTGCTTGTTTGGGATACCAGATAATTTTTAAAATTATATTATCCATATCTATAAAGAATTGTGCACTTTTAAAAATAGGTATATTTTGGGATAAAAATAAGAATTTTGGTAGTATATTCATTTTAATGGTCACTATTCTACTCATTAGCAATAACTGAATGTCTTTCCAATGTTGTAGATCTAATCTAATTTCTTCCAATAGCTTATAATAATTATCTTCTATGAGAGTACTATTTCTATTAGATAATGTTATTCTTAGGTATTTAATTTTTTTCACTATCTCAACTTCTGTTAGTTTTTGAATTTCTTCTATCATACTAGATGTGCAATTTTTTGTTATTATTTTTGTTTTTTTCAGGTTCATTTTTAATCCCGCCATATCACCATATTCTTGTACTGTTTCCAATAAATGGGTAACTGTCGATAATGGGTCTTCCATTATAAAAACAATATCATCCGCATAGGTCAATAGCTTAAACTCTTCTCCTTGCACCCTAAGGCCTTGTATTTGTTGGTTTCTTCTTACAGAATCATGTAATGTTTCCAGTGCAAAGATAAACAATAAAGGAGATAGTGGGCAACCCTGCTGTGTGCCTTTCTGGATCTCAATGTCTGATGTCATATCTCCATTAATAACAACTTTGGCATATTGTGTTCTATATATAGCTCTAATCATTGTTTCAAAGTGTATTCCACACCCCCAAATGTGTAGTTTCTGAAGTATGATTTCCCATGATACATTATCAAAAGCCTTTTCTGCATCCATAAACATTAATATATTTTCCAACACCTTTTTATATGGTATTAGTGGGCAATCTTCAAAAGTGCTATAGTATTCTATTGGGAGTACATCTGATTCAGGCACTTTCCCTTTATTTTGTTTCTTGATTGTATCTACAATTTCTTGTACTGTTATAGGTCCATTTAATTTTACTTTCTGTTCTTTGCTTAATTTAATATTATCGTATTTCTTAAGGTACTTTCTCTGTTTGTCTACAGAAATACACTTTGGCTGGTATAATTTTTTGTAGAAGTTTTCTACTATCATCTTGAGTTTTTCTTGTCCATACTTTTCTGAACCATTCTCATCTCTCAGCACATGTATTAAGCATTTTTCCTTTTCTCTCCTAAGTCTGTATGCCAACCATTTTCCTGATTTATTTGCATTTTTAAAATAATGTTGTTTTGCAAATTTGATTTTCTTAGCAATTTCTTCAGACAATATCACATTAATTTGATGTTGTATTGATTGTTTTTTTATTTTCAACTCATTGACTGTTGGATACTTTTCCAGCTTCCTGTTTTATTAATTGATCTTTCAACTCCTGGAATTTCTTCAACCTGTCTTTCTTTTGCTTTGCTGCAAATTTAATTGCCATTCCTCTGAAGAAGGCCTTACTTGCATCCCAGACTGTATTTATGGAGATATCTGGTTGGATATTTTGTTGGAAAAAATGTTCTAGCTCCTTTTTTGTCTTCATCACAAACTTCTCATATTTCAAGTGCTGTATATTCAGTTTCCAACTAAATTTCTTGGAAACGCCAGTCATTTAAAAAAGTACAGGATTATGATCTGCAAAAGTCTTTGGTAAAATATCTGCTTCTCCTACATTTTTCATCAAACTCACTGAGATCCAACACATATCAATTCTAGACCAGGACTTGTGCCTTTGGGAGTAAAAATAAAGTCCTTTGTTATTGGATTTCTTGTTCTCCAGGCATCAACTAAATTACATTCTTCTGCTAACTGTAAAAACATATTTGGCAGGAGTGTTCCAGGTTTTTTAGTTTGTTTAGCTGTTTTTCTATCTTGTACTTTATCGAAAACTGCTGCAGGAGCTGCAGGAGCACATTAGCATACGGTATGCTAATGAGCTACTAGGCTATTAGCATATGCAACGCCCCCTGACATCACCAGAAATGATGTCAGAAGGGGAAGCAAAAGGGGGGGGAAGGCATCTTCAAAAGCCTCCCCTTCCCTTCCCCAGCCAGCAGGGGGAAGCGAAGAGAGTAGGGGTTTAAAGTTTAAACCCCTTCTCACTAGAGTTGGGCCGCAGAAGGAGGAAAGAAGGAAGAAAAGAGAGAGACAGTAGAGAGAAGAAACGAAGGAAGAAAAGAGTGAAAGAAAGAGAAGGAAAGAAGGAAGGAAAGAGAATGAAAGAAGGAGAGAAAGAAAGAGAGAGAAGGGAAGAAGGAGGGAAAGA
>NW_015171506.1:289344-353906 GCF_001447785.1 Gekko japonicus | reverse complement strand
GGAAAGAGAGAAAGAAGAGGACGGGAAGGAAAGGAAAGGGGAAGGGAAGGAGGGAAAGAAAGAGGGCAAAGAGATGGGGGGCTCTCCCACCCCCCCAACTGCACACTCAAGCCTCCGCCACCCCACATGGATCCCTCACTTACCCTGGGAGGCAGTGGGGGGGCCTCTTCTGGCCTCCTCTGGGCTGTAGCGCTCCGGCACGGGTATGGGAAGGCGGCGGGGGCTCTTCTTGCCTCCTCTGGGCCACAGCGCTCTGGCGCTGGCCGAGAGACGCAGTGGGGGGGCTCTTCTGGCCTCCTCCAGGCCTCAGCGCTCCAACGTGGGCCCGGGAAAACAGTGGGGAGGCTCTTCTGGCCTCCTCCGGGCCCCAGCACTCCGGTGCTGGCCCAGGGAGGTGGCAGAAGGCCTCTTCTGGCCTTCTCCAGGCTGCAGCGCTCTGGTGCGGGCCCTTGAAAGGCAGCAACGGGCCTCCTCGGGCCTCCCTGAGGCCACAGTGGTGCAGCGCGGGCCCCGGGAGGCCAGTGACAGGTTGTAGCGGGGGAGCTGGGGGTGGGGCTTGATGCCACCGCCATTTTGCCAGCTCCTGGGTTCCCAGAGCAGCGCTCCAGCATGCTCCGGCCCCCAAAGACCCCCGGTCTCCAATCAGGCAATGTTCTTCATATTCATGAGTTGCTAATTCCTGTTCCAAATCCTTATAAAAATTTTCTTGGTGGTCATTTCATTTGGTGCATAAATATTGATCACTAAAAATTTTTTCCCTCTCTTTGAATTTCCACCATCAAAATTCTACCATCTTCAGAAGCAAAAATAAATTTAGGGTTGAGCTTCTCTTTAATATATGTTACTACACCTCTTTTTTCCTTCTTTGGATCCGAAGGTATAAAAGTTTTCCCCAGTCTGGTACACTCTAATAATTGCTGATCAGTTCATCTACTATGGGTTTCTCGTAGGCAAATGCCACTGCAAAAATGTCCTTTTCCTCTTCTGCAGTGAATTAAGTCCATTCACATTAGTTGTAAGGATTCTAATTTGTTCTCTATTCATCACATGTCTTTACTATCAGCTTGCTTATATTTGGTCTTGTTTCCATTCATGGCGCTGCCTTGGCTCCTTCTTCTCGATCCGTATCTGATTCTCCCTGGCTGTCCTGTGATTGGGTCTTCTTTTTCTTTATCTGATTCCTCTTCTTTGGACTTTCCCGTATTAGAGGAAAGTCTCTTTCCATATTTCTTCAAAAAGTCTTGCACTTTCAATGCTGAGTTTATTCTATATCTCTGGCCTTCATATGAAAAGGAGAGACCTTGTGGTATCAGCCATCTATAAGAAATATCATTGGCTTTCAATACTGATGAGTGGGAATCATACTCTTTCCTCTTCCTCTCCATGGTACCTCTTTCAAAATTTTAATCACATTTCCTTTTGTAGTTAGGTCTTTATCTCTCAATCTCCTCAGCACCTCATCTCACACTGCTCTTTTAGAAAATTTTATGTGAACTTCTCTTGGTACTTTGTTCTTTCTGGCATAGCTTAAGTTTACTCTGCAAATCAGGTCTATTTCTCTTTGATGTTCATCAGTTTCAACCTCCATTTCTGATGCAAGGGACTGTGCTAATACAGTGGACAAGTCATCTTCCTTATCCTCTAGAATGTTCTGGAATCTCAGCATATAAACCACTCTGTTTATTTCCAGCTTAATCATTCTAACATCTGACAGCTGTTGTGCTTCTGCTAGTTCTATTACTTTCTGTTGAGTCTTTTCTGTCCTTTCATCCAATTTTTTTATAGTCTTAGCTAACTTAGTGATTTCTTGTTTATTTTCCTTAAGTTGGTTTTGAAAATCCTCCATTTTATCATTTATGTCTTTAATCTGGGTTGTTATCTGTGTTAGACTGTTCGGTACTTGGTTCAACCCAGTTTAAAAAGTTCCTTGCAAATTTGCCTGGAGTTCTTTTAAGTTGAGAAAACCAAAGAAGGGATCACAGTTACAGGAAATACATCAACACAAAGAAACACTGTGATGAAATTGACAATAACATTTAATACTTCCTATGAACATCAATTTGTATATCAATAAAAACTTTGGCAATATAGCTCAGGAAATGCTAACATATTCAAGGAAAAGTCCAGCATCCTCAATGTTCACAGCCAGCATACAGGACATGAGCTGTACCAGCAGGTATTCAAGCATCCCCTAGAATAAATATGATGGTACGCATAACAATTCCCTCAGGAACAATTAGACTATCGCAATCACCTTTATTGTGCCTTCACAATGCAATAATAATAATATAATATTATTTCTTCACAATAAAGAACTTCAGTTTCTTTAGTTATACCCACTTGCCCATGGATTCTAGACCCAATAGAGGGTTGAGTGGCTACTCTGGGTACTTAGGTAAAATAAACATAGAGCTAAACACCATCAGTATTTTGATGACACTATACCCCAAAGTTCTGGATGGTTTTTGCCCATTTGCTTCATATCTGTCTGTTTGTCCATCTAGTACATTACTATCCTGCCTTTCCTCCAATGATGTTACACATCCCCCAGTATGTATAATTATATTTTGGTCATGGACTCCCCTGAATATTTCAACACGCTCCAAAATCAGTTCGCTCTCTGAACTGTCATTCAGAGGGTCTCCCTATCCACTGGCTGCTTTGCCTGAGTCCTGCCTTCAACATTCTAAACAGTTTGCTGTTCCTCTCCCCCCCCCAGCCAGTCAGAACATAGAGGTCATTTGCATATGTGACCTGATTCGCCTTTGCCTCGGAACACAGAGGTCGTTTGCATATGCGGCCTCACTGGCCTTTCCCTCTAACATTCTAAACAGTTTGCTGTTGATGTTCTGAGGTAAAATAAATTTCCCCTTAGTGTCTGTTGGGGGAAACCATGATTGCAAATCTCCAGGTGAGAGCTAAAGATCACGCAGAATTACAACTGTTTTCCAGATGGCAGAGATCAGTCCCCCTGTGTCCTTATATCCTGCTGAGATGGCCCCTGTATGACAGTCAATGTGACGTAGCAGTCAGGGCTTCAGCTATTAAAACTGATGTCCAGATGACCCAGATCAGTTCTCTTGGAGACAATGGCTGCTTTGGGCAGTAGATTCTATGGCATTATACCCTGCTGAGGCCCCTCTCCACCCAAAATCCTGCCCTCCCCAGGCTTTACCCCTCAAATCTACAGGTATTTTCCAACCCAGAGTTGGCAGCTGTGTAATTTGCTATGGAACCATTTTCCAGACCCTTGGAACTCCAGAAAATGTGGCACAGGAGGAGGTGCTTTTCTACCTTACCTGTGACTGCATAGCCCCAAATTAACATAAGCCAACCTCCAGGCGGCACCTGGAGATCTCCAGTTATTAAAACTGATCTCCAGATGATCAAGATCAGTTCTCCTGGAGACAATGGCGGCTTTGGGCAGTGGATTCTATGGCATTACACCCTACTGAGGTCCCTCCCCACCCAAAACCCTGCCCTCCCCAGGCTCTACCCCTCAAATCTACAGGTATTTCCCAACCCAGAGTTGGCAACCATGTAATTGGCTATGGAACCACTTTCCAGACCCTTGGAACCCATAAAACATGGCACAGGATGAGGTGCTTTTCTACCTTAGCTGCCACTGCATAATACCCCCCTCCCCCTCAAAAAATAAGTCAGAGGTGGAGAGAACCATATCTGTTACCATGAGGCTGTCTTCCCATTCTACCCACTTGGGGCAGCAAAATGACTTGAGACAGCCCTGCCTTATAGCTAAGCAGAAGGAAAGAAACATGGCTTGCCTCCCTCCTTTTTCCGCTTCCCTCTGCCGCCCCACCAGCCACAGTTGGGACACTCATCTGGAGCTTCCTTCTAGTTCTCCTTGTATTTCTTCCCACAACGGGCATTATTCCTAGTCAGTAATAATACTGAGTTTTGGGGACATTGCAGGTCAGTCTCCATGGTGCTGAAATAGCCTCCCCAAAGATGGCATTCTGAATGCTCAGGTGTAAATGATTGGCACACCAATCTAGTCAGCAAACCAGATAGTCAAGATAATCTTTTAAAAGAGACATGCTGTCAAAAGCTACTGAGAACATAATTAAACCTAACAGAGAGATAAAGGGCTACTAATGCCATTCATAACCAAGCTGGAAAATAAAGGGAAAGGGGTCAAGAAAGGATGTATGATCTGAGTTGCTCTGATGTCATGAACTCCCAAGAGAATGGAAGGGGCAGATCTAAAACTTACTGGGTCATCTTTTCCTGATTATCATTTTAAAGGAATAATTGAATACTACTTACCCTTTTCTGAAGTAGCATCCTGCACTTCTCTAAAGAAGAAGCAGAGATCCTAGCCAACTGTTATTATTATGTAATGATGGGGGGGAACCCATTGTACTGGCAAAGACATAAACTAGATTCATTTACAGAAATTAAATGTAGAAAGTGAAAAAAGAGAAGAAACACACACACACAAAAAAAAAAACCAGAGAAAGAAAATGAAAAATATGGCCAGAAAATATTCAAAATAATAAGGCTCCCTTTATATTGAAAAAAGAAGATTGTTTTCTTTCATTAAATAAGTGTTACATGAGAATTAAGGGACACCTCTTTTCTACTTTTAAGGACAACATGTTGAGCACAGTGAAAGTTGGGGAACCCTCAGGAACAGAGCAAAATATAGCGCAGAGGGGAAATCAACAAAAATAATTCCCCCACTGTTGTATAAACTTTTGCCCCTTGTAGAAGGCCAGTAGAAAATTCTATCTGATATCCAAGCCAATGATCACAAGAACCCCATGAGGAAGTATGAGACACATGATATATGAAACTGAATATACAGTTAGCATTAATAATTATTTTCAGAGAAGATACATCCTATTTGCTAGATGTTATAACAAGTTTTTTTTGCCTCCACTGGCTAGATGGTGCCCTGCATATTTACTGTACTGTTTTGGCTCTTCCAACTTACCATAAAATTGCTGGAATTCAGCCACTTAGCAAGAGCATTTAGCAAGAACTTTCATCATACTCAAGATTTTTTGATCTGGAGAACGCCCCCTCCTTTTAGCTGTTTGTCTTCTAGAAGCTAAGTACAAGAGAAAAGGGGGAAAGTACAGGATAATTTTATATGTTTGTTCTAAAAATTCTGTAAGTAAAATTTTTGACACTAGTGGGTTGGATCCTACGATTCTGTTTCACTAACAGTAGAGTGTTGATCGGGCCTAAGGAGACTTGCTCCAGTACTATGGCATTACCATTGTCCTGTACATGAAAACTACAGTTTGGTTTGCTTTTGGTCAAATATAATCTCTTAACAGAAGTTTCTTTTGTAGAAGCATAAACAGTATCTCTCTCATTCGTATCCACAAATCTGTTTTAAATAATGACAACAGTATGTTAACCATCAGCAAACATATATAAATATAATATCATGAAGCTCCCTTATACTTAATCAGACCATCAGTCCATCAAGGTCAGTGTTGTCTACTCAGACTGGCAATAGCTCTCCAAGGTCTCAGGTCAAGGTCTTTCACATCACCTTCTGCCTGGTTCCTTTAAATGAGATGCTGGGGGGTTCAACCTGGGACCTTCTGCATGCCAAGCAGATGCTCTACCAATGAACCATGGCCCATCCCAAAGCTCAATGATCAGAAGAGTAAGATATCACTCCAGTAAGCTAATATTTTCTGCCAGAGAGAAAAAAAACTCCTCTGCTAAGAATATCTTACTTATGATCCATCCAAAGTTGAGAATTTATAAGTGCCATAGATTCTATAGGTTAAGCACTTGCTGAATCCTCTCCCACTGAAACCCAAAGGATTTAAAAGTGCATATGGAGGGGAGCATACCAGAGTGTTTAACCTCGAATAGCTACTTCCTCTATTCAATATTCAGAAGGCCCTTGCTAGTTCATCTGTGCCCCAAAGCACTTGAGTGAGGGCCTCATCTGAACTGTATCAAGAGAGCAGGCTTTTCAATATCTCTCCAAACCAGCAAGGATTTTCTTAATCACCCTCTCACTGGCTACCAGGACATACACCCTCTCGCTTTGTATGAGATATTAGCAGCATGATGGACTACAGCAGAGTTCTCATCTAATGAGATTTTGTTTATGAAACCCTTTAATAAAGCTGCAGAGAGTATATTTTCATTCCCCGTAGATTCCAGCTCTCCTTTGAAAGAAGCAAAATTACTACAATTAATAATATCCTGTTACTCTAAATAATTCCAACAGATTGCATTCTTTGCTATACCATTTATCAACTGGAATTTTAAGCATGTGTGCATATCTACCTCAGATCCATCTCTACACCCACTGATATTCTTTGAGAACGAAAATATATTTTATGTATATTAAAAGTAGTGAATGAATTGCATGATTTCTTGCACACTTTCTACAGCTTTTTCTACTGTGCAAAAGAAATGAAGCCTTTTTAAAAAATCATCTTGCCTTACAAATGGGGATAACTATGTCTCTCATCCCCTCCACCACCACCCCAATACTTTCTTCACTGTATGTATTTTTAGCTTTGTTGACATCTTTATATCAACAAGTGTTTCAGTAGGAATTTTCCAATACTATGAATGTAGTTGAATGTTTCTGTTGAACAGTTGTAAGGGTTTACTAGCCAGAACAGTTAATTCGTATTTGGCTTTTATCTCCATAAATCACTGACTGCTCATTCCAGTCCTGTTTTTATATTCGTATGCAAAGCCGATAAACTATTTTTACTGAGCAGATTATAGTTACAAGTTATAGTTGAAGTGACAACTAAGCAACTGGAAGCAGTTCCCTCAGGAAAAGGCACAGCCCTTGGGAATACAACTTTGCAGGTCACGGATGCTCTGCTTAGGTCTAAAATATGTTGTGTCAAGGCTGGCTCACTGTACAACTCCCCTAGATATAAACTAGGAGGGTTTGTACTTTTTTCCAGGTCAGTTGCTGGAACTCAGAGTTGGAACCTGGAGCAGAGCAAGCAGAAAGTCCTGCTTAGTTGATCAGGCAAGGGCAGAGACTGGCTCTTAAGGCTCAGCCAGTTAGAAGGGTCATACTGTCTGCAAATCACAAGGACCACTTCCCTATTCCCTTCTGTGCTTAGGTGGCTCAGGCCTAGCCCAGGAAGTTCTGTCCCAGGTAGCTCACTGGACTAAATCCTTATCTCAGGCCAAGAGGTTCCCAGGACTCCATGAGAATGTATGTATGCATTTCCTTGTTAAGGTTGCCAAACTCCAGGTGGGACCTGAAGATCTCCCTGAATTACAACTGCAGACTATAGAGATCACATGCTCTCTATGATGGAAAATGCTAGCAAGTCATAGCCAACTCCTGGTAACCCTGTAGGGTTTTCAAGGCAAGAGACATTCAAGGATGATTTGCCATTGCCCGACTCTGTACCATGTCCCTGGTATTCCTTAGAGGTCTCCCATCCAAATACTAGTCAGAGCTGACCCTGCTTAGCTTCCAAAATCTGATGAGATCAGGCTAACCTGAGCCATCTGGGTCCATGGCATGGTGCTGTGTGGGTGCTTCCCAGGCAATCATCTTCAACCTATCCTTGGGAGCCACAATCATTAGGAAAGAGCCATGTGATAGAAGTGTAATAATAATTTACTCATAATTGCAAGAGCCAATAAGATTTGAGTTTGATGGGGGATTGGGCAAATTGATCTAAGGAACTGAAAGAGGAGAAAGTATTAGCAAGCTCAGTGGTTAAGGATTTGAATAGAGCTCTTTATAGTCTAATCCTGAGGACACTTCCCTGGGAGTAAGCCCCCTTGGATAGACCTCAGTAGGATGTCTCTGTTAGACTGATGAGGAATTGCTATATGAAGGGTATATGAGATTAAAGTATATGAGAGAGAGAGAGTCTGAAAATGTAATACAGGTTTCTGTGAACTGCCTCCCCTATTGTATCACACAGACCTTGCAATAACATTGTAGCTAACCCCACCTAAGAAACTTCTATGCTGTTTCTATCATTTCTAAAATGTACTTCACACCAACTGTGCATCTCCATTCCTTTCTAATTCCTCTCAACTATGTACAGCTTTCTATGCCGTGCTTCATTTGGACCGCTTTGCTTTCTCAGGTCCTAGACTCCTTCTTTTCTATAACCATGGATCTACATCCCCTGGGCAAGTGATGCACTGTATTCTTGGTGCTTGAGGGGGCAACAGTGGGAGGGCTTCTAGTGTACTGGCCCCACTGCTGGACTTCCTGATGGCACCTGCTATTTCTGGCCACTGTGTGACAGAGTGCTGGACTAGATGGGCCATTGGCCTGATCCAACATTGGCCTCTCTTATGTTCTTATGTCAACTCGATGACATTATACACCAGTGAGCTCCTTCCCCAGGTTGTGTAATGTCCCCCTTTGTCTATGGATTCCCAGATTAGGGTCTCACTCAGCCACCTGTTCTCAGGTCCATTCAGCAGAGACAAGCTGGCTCAAAACATCAGAAGGCCCCAGAGTGGAATGACAGCCCCTTGGAGTAGCAGAAGTGTTCTGGAACTGGAATGATAGCCCCCAGACAGGAATGACAGCCCCTGGAAGCAGCAGAAATGTTCTGGGACTAGAATGACAGCTCTCACTCTGGGGGCTGCCATTTCAGTCCCAGAGCACTTCTGCTACCCCAGGAGCTGTCATTCCACTCTGGAGCCTATCATTCCAGCACCAGAACACATCTGTTACCTCCAGAGACTTGTCATTCCACTCTGGGGCCTGTCATTCTAGTCTGAGAATGCATCTGTTACTCCCAGGGACTGTCATTCCACTCTGGGGGCTGTCATTCCAGTCCCAGAGTAGTCTATCTGGGCCCAGAGACCTTAATGGAAAATCCATTCCATATTTTCTTTGCAACTCTTCTTGTGCTATAATGTATTTCAATGGAGCCCAGCAAGTCAATTGGCAGCATTCCTGGCTCTCATTATTTCCAATGGGCCTTCAAGCCTCTCCCACTGTTTCCAATGGGCAATCCTGTCAGTCCATTTAGTAAGGTAAAGGTTTCCCTTGCTCGAAAGCCAGTCAAATCCGAGTCTAGGGATGCGGTGCTCATCTCCGTTTCCAAGCCGAAGAGCCAGCACTGTCCGAAGACATTTCCATGGTCATGTGGCCGGCATGACTAGACGCCAAGGCGCACAGAACACTGTTACCTTCCCACCAAAGTGGTACCTATTTATCTACTTGCAATTTCTTGCTTTCGAAATGCTAGGTTGGCAGGAGCTGGGGCCAGAGACGGGAGCTCACTCCGTCATGCAGCACTCGGGTCTCGAACTGCTGAACTACCAACCTTCCAGTCTGCAGTTCAGCTTCTTAACCACTTGAGCCACCGCAGCCCCCTTCCATTTAGTACATCCCCTAAATACAATCTTGTCCCTTAACATGAGATCCTGAGAAACACCAAACTCACAATGATGTGCTTTTTGTCTAAGCTCAGAGACAAAATCATCTGTTCCAGCAGCCTTATTATATTGTAATTGCCAGAACTGGTATCTCTCAAACACAGGGTTCTTTCTGGATTCACAGTAGGTTTGGAAAGCTGTTAAAAACTCTGCCAGGATCTTGTTGTTAGGGTCTGCAAACACACTGTGCAAATTGTTGTAAAGTTCAAGGGCTTTGTTTCTTATGCAGTGAAGCAAGACTTCAATTTTATAATCCTCAGACTCTTTTTCGGTATTGTTGACCGAGAGATACAGTTTCAACTTTTGTGCTCCTCTCCTCCAGTTCTCCCCTAGATTTCTCTCAAAGGATAAGTCTGATGGAGGCTTGAAATGCTCCATTGCTTTATGAGGGATGCATTCTGGAACCTTCCTATTCAGCACTGGAGAACCAAAGGAGATACAGGCCAACTTCTTCTTCTTCTTTTTTTAAGTTTTCAAATTGTTTATTAAGAGATATGTCAAACATGCATTTTAACCAAAACATTTAATCAGAAATGTGACGCAGAACATAACATAGTACCATGAGTGCATATACACTTACAACAGTGTAAACTATAGAAGCAAGTTGGGATAGCAACACCTACCCAGAAGTAAACATTTCTAGTAGTGGCACAAAGAAATTTTAAGGAATTTTAAGGAGTGCTCAGACCCAAGTGTAATACCTCAAAAATGAAGCCATTCTGTGTAGCTGTGCTTTGCTGGTAATATATCATTCTCTGAGAAATATGTTAGTAGTGGGAACCATTTTCTGACAAATCTAGAATGGGGCCCCGCAGACCCTTGCATGTGTGACTCATAGGAATCAGCAACTTTATCCATCACGAAGTGGTTCTAGCATTTATCTTGCCAGTGAGAGAATGATGGAGGGTCAGCATTCTTCCATGAGGCAGCGATCAAAAGCCATGCTGTGGATAATAAGGTAGCAGCCAATTAAGAAACCAATACCTCATGATCGTCAATAGTGTGCGTCGAGTTAAGGAACAGTATAGCAGGATCAAGTGGGATGTCGTTTGATGTTATTTTATTTATTTCTTTGAGGACTTGAAGCCAGAAGGTTTTTATAACAGGACAGGACCACCAGCAATGGAAAAGGTCACTGGTGGAACCACAACCTTTCCAACACTTAGAGCTATATTGTGGATGCATGTGTTGCAGACGAGCTGGGGAGAGGTACCACCGGGTAAAAGTTTTAAAAATTGTATTCGTATATTGAAAATCCCTGACTTGTTAGGGTAGGAGCACCAGATGTTAGACCATCTCTGCAGGTGCATATCCACTAGCAGATCTTTGATCCAGGTTTTTATGTTGGGGAGGGCTTTGTTTCTGTCTGTGTCCCATAAGATCTTGTAGAGAAGTGAGAGCAGGCCTTTAGAACCCAGCAATGATTTGCTAAGAAGTTGTTCAAAAGGTGTTTTAGGTCTTGTAAAGGAGTCCTTTTCTTTTCTTTGGTCCAGCAGACTCTTAAATTGGTAAAATCTCAACCAAGAAACTTTGGCTTGTATGATGTCCTCAAATTGTTGTTTTGACAAAAACACTCCTTTGTCAGTCAAGTCCTTTAGACAGCACAACACAGCTGTAGTCCATGCTGAGAAGGCTCTTGCTTCCAAACCTGGAGGGAACCAAGGCTGAAAGATATACATGGAAAGCGGAGAGATTTTTGGTGCTAGTAAGTATCACTTCGCGTCCCAGATCTTAATAGTGGAGGTCAGGAAAGTCTTATTATTTAGTGTCATTGGTCTGTTGTTTGGAGGCATCCATATGACTTCTCTAAGAGAGTATGGCATCACACAAAACTGTTCAATTTGCATCCAGTTCATGAGGTGCATATTCTGCAACATTTTAGTGAGATTGGAAAGCACAGCTGCCTTGTAATAGTGGCATAGTGATGGGAGGCCCAGACCACCCAGATAAGAAGGTCTGTACAAATGATGGTGGTCAATCCTGGATTTATTAGAATTCCAAAGGAAGTTGGAAAGAGAGTGTTGCCAGATTTTCAGGTCTCTATCAGACATGTGTATTGGAAGTGCTCTGAATAATAAAAGGAAGCACGGAAACAAAAAGCTTTGAATTAATTATAGTTGATCAGCCACAGCTAAGTGTTGTTTATTCCAATCATGTATCTTACTTTGTATATCTCTATGGAGCCTGTGAAAGTTGTATTCCGCCAGTTTATTGAAATTTAAGGGTATCTGTATCCCCAGATGTCTCCATTCATCCTTGATCCAATGATAACTGAATCATTGTTTCAGCTGTAATCTTGTGTCAGTGGAAAGTACGATGGGATATATCTCAGATTTAGATGTATTCAATTGCAGGCCCGAAATTACACCAATGTCAGTAATTGTTCTTGAGATTGCTGGTAACGAGTTTAGTGGGTCGGATATGTAAAGAGTCATATCGTCTGCATATAGCGTTAGCTTATGCTCATTTCCCCCTATATTGATTCCAGAGAAAGCTTTGTTATTCCATAGTTCTTCCGCCAGCGGTTCAATCGCAAGGGCGAAGATTAATAGTGAAAGTGGGCAGCCTTGCCTTGTTCCTCTGGTGGGATGAAAAAAGGGGAAGTTGACGTTGTTAATTCTGACCCTAAATTTAGGGTTGGCAGTATATGGACTGGAGAGCCAAAAGAAAGTTTTTACTAAAGCCAATCTTTTTCAGAAGTGCCTGTAGATATGTGATTTTGATAGAATCGAAGGCCTTCTCAAAATCAAGGGCTAATATCAATGAGTCTTTGGGGGATTTCTTACCAAATGAAATTACATTAAGGGTACGCCATATGTTGTCGGTGATTTGTCTATTTGGAATAAAGCCAGTTTGGTCAGTATTAATTAGATCTGGAACAACTTTCTTCAAACAATTTGCTAAAATAGCCGAAAAGAGTTTTGCATCATTATTCAGTAATGCAATTGGATGGTAAGAGGAGGGATCCATCAGGTCTTTATGTTTTTTGGGAATAATGACAATGGAGGATTCAGCCCAAGAAGGTGGAATTTTCCCCCTTTGCAAAGTGCAATTACAGAGATTTAGAAGAGTGTCTAGGAGGGGGGCTTGAAAGGATCTATAAAACTCTGCTGGTAAACCGTCAATCCCTGGAGATTTAGGTAATTTAATACTCTTGATGACGACATCTATCAATTCTTGATGAGAGATCAGCGCATCCAGAGAGGCAGTTTGATCCACTGAGAGCCACTTCAGGGCTATAGTAGAGTCTAGGAATGCAGTTGTTTTATCTTCTGGTGGAGATTTTTTCTCTATGTGTAGAGGTTAATTTCTGTACTAGATTGTTGCTTTGTAAATAAAATTTATTTTTTTCCTCAGAGGGTTGATCTGTATTATATGAAGTCCGATAATATTGTTTAAAAATTTCGAGGATATTTTTTGTATTAGTAATAAGATTTCCTCTTGGATCTTTAAGAGAATGTATATTTTTGAGGCCTGTTGTTTTTTTAATTTCCAAGCAAGTAATTTCAGGGTACTTAGGTGACGAAACCAATATTTTTGTTTTGTAAAAAGTAGTTGCCTTTGTACTTTAGTAGTGTCTAGGGCATCTAATTTCTTTCTCTGTATAAGAAGATGTTTATAGACCTTTTTTTATTCTGTTACTTTATGTTTTTCTTCTAATTGTTTAATTTCTTTCTGAAGTTCTATTTGTAATTTGTTTCTTTTTTATTGTAGGCTGCTGTAATAGAAATAATCCTGCCTCTAACTACGACCTTCATAGGGGGGTACACCACAAGAGGAGTTAAATTCAAAATATTCTGTAATAGCTTTTTCTATATCTAAACAATTCAATTGATTAAATAAAATATTATTATTCAAAACCAGGTGCGTGTTTTTTCGTCTTCTGTATGCATATTCAATTCAAAAACCTTTATTGGCATGGATCAGAGTCATAAACAGTCACCCTTCAGTTCATTGATTTAACACATAGCTTCCTCATTATAAGGCAGTTACAGAAATTAGCCACCGCTTCAATAACCACTGTATTTTGTGAAGCCAATAAACGGTACAACATTCTGTCATCTGATTGTTTGACATCTTTCTTAAGTATAGCTTCTAGATAGACTGCCCGAATGTCATCATACAAACTACAGTGGAGGAATACGTGTTCGATTGTTTCAATCTCCTCTGAATCACAATCACAAAACCTAACAGAGTAGGGGATTTTCTTAAATCTTCCTGCTAAAACCGCAGAGGGGAGCACGTTAAAGCGGGCCAGCATAAATGCTCTACGCAACTGTGGAGAAGTCAAATCCAATAAGTATTGTGCAGGGGTGTTGATCGGAAAACGTGCCCATCTTAAAGGGGAGCATCTACCAGAAGCCAAGGCTCTAAGCTCTTGCATCTCAATATCAATTAATCTCTGTTTGAGCAGGGCAAAGATGTGTGCTTCAGATAAGGACATCATATCATTCACGCATAACCCTATTGAGACGATTTTCCTTTCTATAGCAGCAAACCACTCAGAGCAATGAGACTCTTCCAACAGATATGTAATAAGGCTATTGGGACAGTTCCTAAAGTGCAAACGTAGCCAAAATCTGAAGGTAATTATCCAAGCCCTTGTTTCCAAGCGTATCATATTGACTTCCAAACAAATAGCGGCGTAGGAAACACACAGGGGCAACCCTAATATTTTCCTCACAAAATTGGATTGGAGTTGTTCTACCATTTTGTTAAAAGCTGTGATCCAAATGGGCACCCCATAAAGAAGCTTCGCTCCAATTTTGTGCTGAAACACTTTTAGGGCCGCAGGAACATACTGGTTACCCTTGGTAAAAAAGAAACGGGTTATTGCTAGCACACAGCTGTTCGCAGATTTAATTACTTCTGATCTGTGGGCTACCCACCTTGCACTATGATGAAAGTTAATTCCCAAATATTTAAAACACTTCACCTGTTCAATGGTGTTACCCTTAACACGCCAGTTGATGGGTTTCCAGGAATCTCCGAACACCATTATTTTAGTTTTGTCAAAATTCACAGATAATCCGTTCAGCTCACAATATTCTATAAAATGTGCCAACAGTCTCTTTATCCCTACTTCAGACCTAGAAAGAACTACAGCATCGTCTGCAAACAATAGCAGGGGCACCGGTCGCGAGCTCATAATTGGGCTGTGACCATCAATCCTCTCTAACCCCGTGGCCAAATCATTTAAGAAAAGATTAAAAAGGAGGGGAGCCAATACACAGCCCTGCTTAACCCCTATTTTGATGGAAATTTTCGGGGTTAAATCACCATCCCTAGAGCCTCTTACTTGGCAAGTGGTATCTGTATATAATTTCTTAATCAACAGGAGCAATCTCATTTCAATTCCCAACAGCCTTAACTTCTTCCATAGAAGCTCCCTTGAGACAGTATCAAAAGCACTCTTCAGATCCAGGAAGGCAGCATACAACTTGGACCCTTTCCCTTTTTTGTATTTATTCACTAAGTGACTTAGCACAATACAGTGATCCAGAGTTGACTTCCCCTGACAAAATCCTGCTTGTTCTATACCTAGGATTTTTTGTTCAGCCATCCAGGCCTTAAGTTTAGACGCCAAGTGGCTTGCATAGAGTTTCCCTAGTATGGAAATCAGGCTAATGGGTTCAGTCTCTGTAGGGTCAAAACACCACTGATTTTTTGGGCCACTCTATCCGACCATCTACACCTGGGTAAACTTTTGCACCCTTCCCCTGCCCTCAAACCCTGGAGGTCCTGTCCCCTAGAGATGGAAATAAAGTTGAGAACCAAAGCCAAAGGGAAATGATCACTCTCGGGACGTCCTAAAATTGAAAAACTGCTCACCTCGTCCTGGAGTGTCGGAGATAACAGCATGTAATCTATCACACTGCAACCTCGTGCAGAGGCATAGGTATACTCGCCAGGTGAATCAAAAGGAGGTAGACCATTTAAAATGATTAAATTAAACCTCAGAGCAAGATGGGCCAGCTGAATTCCCGCATCATTAATGTGTTGATCTTTAGAGAGTCTTGAATTAAAAAAACAATCAGGCGATAGAAACTCTGGATCAATGCCTATTTTGTCCGCTAATACCAGACCATTCTGCCCTATTCTTGCATTAAAGTCACCAACCAGGACTACTTCCTTGGATGGTTCCTTCTTTTCTAGAGCTTCTAATAATTCATGGAGACTTTTTTATATGGCATTCTGTCCAAGCATGATCGGAAAGTGTCCGGAGACCAATTTCCGCTTGCTGAACCTGATTGAGTAAAGTAGTAGAGATTAAAATGAGATCTATACGTTTAAATACATTGTGCCTTGGTGAATAATATGTGTAGTCTTTAGTGCCTGGATGTTGTTGTCTCCACACATCAACCAAACAATAAGATTCAATAAGGTCTTGCAACAAGGAGGTCTTCTTGTTGGTTTTATGTTTTTTAATATTATATGATCTATCCTAGAAAACATCTGGAGTATAATTGAAGTCTCCTCCTATTATTACTTGCCCTCCTTGAAACTTCTCTAATTTTGAAAAAAGTTCGATAAAAAACTGTTCCTGGTTTGTGGCTGGAGTGTAAATTGAGTCAACTGTAGTCAATGTATTATTTTAAAAACCTTTTATAAAAATATACCGGCCTTTGATGTCTATTGATTGTACTAAATATTTGAACTGTATATTCTTAGAAATCAATATGGCTACCCCTCTAGATTTTGAGGTGCCAGTCGCTTGAAATTGGGTATTAAACCACCTTGATTTTAAAATAGGATAATTTGATTTCTTAATATGTGTCTCTTGCAAAAATAAAACATCTGGATGCATTTTAGTTAGGGCGGTATTTATTTTCCTGGCTTTGATTCTATGATCTAATTCCCTACAATTAAGTGAAATTTTTTTATAAGATTATCCATGTTTAATAAAAAAAAAATTGTAATAACAGGGTACTACATACCTTAACTGGGTCAAACCAATATGCAATTTAAAGTGTAGTTGATCCTCCCTAAGCATAAATTGTAACATTTTGTGGAACATGAAATAAAAGAGCACCACAGGGTACCGACGACTGCAGGAACTTTCCCAGATGTTGCTGTCTGATCATGCCCTTAAGATCTTGTCAGGCATTCACATCTGACCACAGCCTGAAAGGAAACCAACAACCAATAACTTTAGCTAACATACAAAACTGGAAACTGAAACAAGAGCTCCACCCAATAGGACCAAAATAAATCACACAGATATTAGGATAGGAGCAGACTGTTCTATTACATACATACATATATACAATAAATATACCACAGGTTGGATCCCCCAAATCTCCACAAGTTTTCCAGCTCAGTGTTTTCAACCGTGTTCATTGGTAGAATTCTATTTAACTAGCAATCCCTTGCTGTTATGAGGAAGTATGCCATAAATAGTTTTTCTACAAGGAGTTTTAGAAGGTATACCTGTGTGGACAAAGTTTAATTCTGAGTATAAGCTTTCGTGCACATGCTACCCACCTGAAAGAGAGAGATGTAGGAAAAATTGCATCATCCATTAAGGTAAACTGGAGTATCAATACATTAGGATCTCCATATGAAGATTATAGTCTTGGAACATGTATCTAAGCATAGCAGGGATGTATAGGAGTCATCCCATATCTGATAAAACAAATTCAAGATCTGGCAGGTTGTACTAGGCAAAAGCTCCCTCCTCACACGTTTTAACTTAACACTGCCTACGGTAAATGCCCTCATTTGTATAGTTGAACAGTTAAAAGTTCTCTGATGTATTTCACTATGCAGCTGTAATGATGCATGGTAATACTTATGTGTAAGGCAAGGGGATCCTGAAATACAGAAGGCCTAGCAAACTAGTTTTCTACCATTCTTCAAACACCTGTACGGAAGAAATATAGCAGTCCACAAACACATACACAAGAGAGATGTTATTTCTGAGTAATACAGTCCATACTGTGTTTCATTCTGTTGTTTTGTTTTAGGCAAAAGGAAAGATACACATTAGACAATATTTATATGCTTTTTATGTTCCCAAATGCCTATTAACTATGATGGAGCATATAACTAGACAATATTTGGCATTAATGAGGAGTTCTCATAGGAAGGGGACTTTTATTTATTGCAATAATAAACAGATAAGAAACTAAAAATCAACATAAAAGTTAATCTTGAATGTTTGAAGCCACAATAATGATACTTTATTGATATATATATCAGTGATTGTGAAACATTTGCAGAACTGGAACCTTTGAAAGAAATATAATAGCTATCAGTAAGAGACCACATCTATGTCATTTTTCCTGGCTGAATCAAGATACCTTCTCTTGCAGCACAAAAATATGCAGACTGCCATCAAGACTGTATTTTTAAAATTCTATTGTACCCCACTTGTCTCTCCAGTGGGGCTCCAAAGCAGCTTACATTGTTCTCCTCCATTTTGTCCTCACAACAAGCCTGTGAGGTAGGTTAGGCTGAGACAGTGAGTGGCTCAGGGTCACCCAGTGAAATTCCATGGCACAAATGGGGATTCAAACTCAGGTCTCCCAGATACTAGTCTGGCACTCTTCTTAACCATTGTATCACTCTGCGTGCAATCCTGACTGATAGTCATAAACTCAGTCTACGTTTCTGAGGTTGCAATTTCATAGTGCAATCCTAAACAAAATTAGACTTTTCTAAGTCTATTGACTTCATGTAACTCTGTTTAGGACTGCACTGTAATACTGTTTATACTATTAATTAATATTAATTGGGTTCAGATGCCTGACATTTTATCAGTAAAATCTGGAACTGTTTTTGAAACAACATTTTTCATTATGACATCAGTTTCTGGGACCTAAAATGTCTGTGTATTTCTATAGTACACATTTATTGTATTTCCAGTATATTTGCTACAAGTGATTTATCAAGATAGATTCTAGATGGCCACAGAATTCAATTCTGATGTGTATTAGAAGCATTCTAATTTTGTGACAATGAGATTCATCTTCTAAAAGAAAACTGTACCATTACATATTTTACTGAGAACAGTTACTGTGAAGTACTTATTCTACTACAATCACAGGACATAAGCAACACTATGCAAAATTAAAGGCCTTTTTCCGAGTAATTGAAGAGGCAAAGAATAAATCTCCTTAAACATCCCCATGACACCCACTGAGTTCAGGGATTTTTTGTTTGTTTTTTTAGGATAAAGGTTACCTTCCATGAGATCGCTGGGGCAGAACAGTGCAATCCTAAGAATTCTTTTCTGGGAAGATGCCCCACTGAATAGGCCTTCTTAGGATTGCTCTCCACACCACATAGATAAGGTATTGACATAACATCTTCATTCATGTATTCTGTCACAAGAGTGATGTAAGGCTGCCAGCTGCCAGAAGAAACAAATGTCTGTCCCCGACTCTAGGGTTGCGGTGCTCATCTCCATTTCAAAGCTGAAGAGCCAGCGCTGTCCAAACACATTTCTGTGGTCTGTCCCTTTAATAGAGACTTAATAAGATGTGATTTACCAGTTGATGCTATTTACCTCCACACTTCAGCTTCCCATTTTCACACATTAAGACCATATTGAAGGGACTGGAGATTTTCCTCTAGGCCTGTTGGCAACCCTAACAGCACTGTGGGATAGCGGTACATATGGACAATCCATGTGCCTGTCCCTGGGAGAATGGAATAGTGCCTCTGAGAGAATAACAAGCCCCAGTATCAAAGCTGGTGAGGACCTCCTAGAAGGCATAAGGCAGAGAAAAGTACACATAAGGCACTGCATAGCAAAGCAAATGGTCTGATGGCCTTACTCCAGCAGCCTGTTGATTTCAGGACACCCTCACATCCCACATCTGCCCATTGTTAATTGGCTGTGGCTCCAGCTTTTTGCACCAAGCAGACTGCTTTGGTAATCACTTCCTCACCTCCCCAACTTCAGGCAGCCCATCTACGTGCTTGATGTCACCAGCAGTGGATTGCACACTGGAAACTGTTAGGAATCTGCTCCATTACTCATCCTGGTGCTGACTGAGTTGGCTGTAGGTTGCAGGGAATGCAGATGGGGTGGTCCTAAACAGCCTCTCCCTCTCCATGCAAGTCTCTGATGAAAAACAATAGTCATTCCTAAATGGCCAGTGGGGAGGGAATGAGCATGGTATAGCCCAATCTCATCAGATCTTGGAAACTACCCAGAGTCAGTACTTGAAACAGAGACCACCAAGGAAGACTGTAGAGGAAGGCAATGGCAAACCACCTCTGCTTCTAACTTGCTTTGAAAATTCTTTGCTGGGGTTGCCCTAAGTCGGCTGTGACTTGATGGCACATACACAAATGGCCACTAATTTTTTTTTTTAATATCTGTTTATTAAATTTCAAACTTCATCGTAATACATTAAGTACAAAGAAATAACATTAAATTTTCGATAAAATTGATTAAGCACACAGAGTGAAGAAACAAAACTACAGAATAACCAAAAATAAATGTTATTCAGTTGATGACACTGAGAGCCCTATCAAGTTAAAAGGCTGGGCAACCCATTATATATAACTAAACTTCAAATGCTGAAAACACAGGGAACAAACTCTCACCCTAAGACAAGCATCTTAAATTTCGGTGACTTTATGTGTTCCCAATCGAACTTGTCCAAATTCATTTTATCAATAATTGGAGCCCATTTATCTAAAGGGTTTAGTAAGTGACGTTCAGCATCTTTATTGCTTTGCCATATAGATGCTTTCTCCTGAAGAAAGAAATCCCACACTTTATGAAGCCATTGCTGCTTGGTCGGGAGGGAGCCTGTTTTCCATTTACTTGCCAGAGAGATCTTTGTGGCAATTACTAAAATATTAATCAACTGTCTCCTGTTCTCAGGCAGACCATCATCAGGCAAATGGCCACTAAATAGCCATCAATTTGCCTTTATCCTAAATCACTTATAAAAGATGCTAAAAGCCACACCTGTCTGTGTGGTGGAGGCTGAAAACAGGTATTTCTGCAGTGACCACTCTAATCAGAAAAAGGGGATGGGGGGCAGATTCAAATCCCCATGCCTCTAAGAAGGCTCAGCGGGCGGGTTACAGTGTAACTCTAAGCAGGTCAGCTCTGAATCCTACACAAGTCTACTGGGGGGGGGTTATTCCCAGATTGCCCATTAACCCTACCTCAGTGAGCAGTTGTGGCAATAAAATAGGGATGTCCACCTATGTTGCCCTGAGTTCCTTTCAAGGGTGAGATAAAAATCTAAGTGGATAAAAGGTTTGTGCTTTGCGGATGGCTGGAAAAGATTCAGTAATAACAGTGCAATTTTAGACTTAGTATAATCTTCAAAAATGCTTTGGGCTTTTGACTTGTCCCTCTGTCTCTCTCAATCCCTCATGTTGTTTTAATTTTTCCCCCTGTACTATTGAGCTTCTTTCTCCAGTTGTACTTCACATCTCTCTTGAGGGGGAAGGGCATGAACAATTTTGGCTGACACTCAGGACGATTATGAGAACTGGGACCAGCATCTTGTATCTATAACAGTAGAAGCTGAACTGTGAAGATCTGAGATATTCTTGGTGGATGATTGTGGATTTCGTGTAATCCCGTTTAGTGAACAAAGGCTTTTGAAAAGATCTGTTGTTGCCACAAAAATTGGTTTAGGAAACACTAGAGGGCAGCAAAGAGAGAGCTGCAAATTTCTCTCTCTCCAGCAGATTCCCAAGAGCTTCATACAGATATTACCTAATTCCTTATCTTCAGTGAATGCCAGAGGATGACAAACAACAGCCCCTTCCCATTTGGAGGAGGGACAAAATGTGCTTGCAAGACTTTAATGAACCTTAGGAGACGCCACAGTTGATGTGCTGCACTGCTCTTTTCCAACTGGATTCCCATATGGATTTCTGAAAACATCCTCTTCTGACATCAAAGGAGTTCTGTAACATAACTATACGCACAGAGGGAGTGCCAGCACGAGAAACAGATCATACAGAGACAACAGACCCCACAGTTAAGGCCTCTGTAATTACAGAGGATGTATGATCAAACAGCAGAATTGTTTTAAAATATTGCCAGAATCAGGGCAGCATGAATAAACAACCATTGGGAGGAATCTGGGTACAGGGTTTTTCAACTGCTTAGGTTTTAGGAATGTAGCCATTAGTTTATACATATTTAAATGCATCTTGATCGTCCAAAGGTGGGCCAGATTTGCCCTTTTAGCTATTGTTTGAGAGAGGCTAGATAAGAGTAGAGATTTTCCTGCTATGCAGATGCAAGTGACAGAACCTAACAAACAAAAACTATTATTAACTCCCATCTGCTGGAAGGAAGCTGCAGCTTTTGGGAGAGGTTTTGTTCCTGCAAACTATGCAGATCTGCTCAGAATTCTAATGCTTGTTTACCAACCGAAATGTACTTTTGGAAAGAGCAAGATGTTTCTAACCAAATAAAGTATGAATCTCTAAACGCCCCCCCCCCCCATGAATATATATTTTTTCCTGTTGAGCCTGGATTAAGCTCTCTGCAGTATTTCAGATTTCAGGCTGTCTCTTGTTAACCCTTTTCCACTAACTTCTGACTCCTTTTTTGTTGTTGTTTTTATTGGGTACAAGAAATATGCACACCTTAACAGAAAATGAATCCTTTTACAATGGAGAAATGATGCAGCCAGACCAGCTTTCTTATCACATTTCAATTAAGCCCCTCACTATTTCAGATCACATATTCCCAAACATACTTGCTTCCTTCCTCTGGAATTGTAGGTAGTAAGGTCTGACGGGTATTTTTATGCATAATTTGTATGATTGGACCTATTATCATATGATGCACAGTACTTGCTGGGGGGGGGACTTGGGAAAGGCTCTTGAAGGAATGGACTGCTAAATGAAATTGTCACATGAAATTAATGATGTGTCTAGATGGAACAGGTACAGTGGCAGAAATTCATTGCAACAAAAAAAAATCAGAGAATTTAGGAGGAAGGATGGGACAATAATTGAGGATGAAGGGCACAAAAGCTCTTAATCACAGGTCCTTTCTACATTAGACCTTAAATTCTGGTTCAACCCTGTCCCTGAACTTACATTCTACACTACACAACAGTTCACCCCTGTAATTATCTCGAGGAGTTTTTTGTTTCCACATTACATTGAGGTCACCCCAGTTTCGCCCCACACTTGTCCCAGGATAAATGGATGCTGTTTTAACCAGGGATAAATGCAAGGTATTGTGTCACGAGTTGAACTCTAATAAAACCAGGGATGAGATCCAAGTGTGGAAAGAACCTTATTGTTGTTGTTATCAAAGAAATTTAAGAAGAGAGCCAGCTTGGTGTAATGATTAAGAGTGGCAGATTCTGATATGGACAACTGGGTTTGATGCCCCACTCATCCACATGAAGCCAGCTGGGTGACCTTGGGTCAGTCACAGTTCTCTCAGAGCTCTCTCAGCTCCACCTAACTCACTGGGTGTCTGTTGTGGGAAGAGGAAGGGAAGGCGATTGTAAGCCACTCTGAGACTCCTTCAGGTAGTGAAGAGTGGGGTATAAAAACCAACTCTTCCTCTTCTTAAACAATACCTCACATATTTTAAAGAAACAGTACTCAACTTCTTCGCTAGTAATGTTTGCAGGTCTAAGAAAAACTTCAACAGTTTAGGAAAATGTTAGTATTATCAAGCTAGATCAAACATGTAAGAAATGTTGATCATTTTAAGCTTTTGCTTTGAAGAAAACCCAAAATGATGTACTGAAATACCAGAGAAAGGGAACACAGTGCTCTTTTTCTTTGCTCTGCAGTACACAGTAAATATAGCAGGCAGATAAGTACTGGTAACAGATAGGGTTGCCAACTGCCATGAGAAACAGATGTCTTGTTCCTTTAATAGAGGCTTAATTGTTTACCAGCTGATGTTATTTACCTCCATGCCATGAAAAGCTTTAACTACCCATTTTCACATACTACAGCAACAGGACATTTTTCTCCATGTGCTGGCAACCTTAGTAACAGAGGGAGAAGATGCTCATTCTTGTGAAAACATATTGTATGTAACATAAGAAGCAGAACTGAGAACAGACTCTGGCAGAGCTTGAAACATCCAAGAGGGGAACATCAACACAGAGAGCGGACCAGTAGTATGTATGCAAACATATGCAGAATGAAACCTGTAACCTGCTGTAATGATTTCTTGTTTATTTGTGTGTGTGTCTCTTTAAAAGTTTGGTTGCATGGCTGTGGTAGATAGACTAGAGTGGTTGAGAGAGGCAAGAGTGGTATGATTGGTGGTTGACAGAGAGGGGGAGGAGTTTTGGAAGTGAATCTGGTTGGATGAGTATGTGAGTCAGTCAGGAGTTACAGTTACAAGTTGACAGTTGAGGTGTTCAGTTAATTCTGTGTTGAAGCAGTTAGAAGCGGACAGATGAGGTTGTTCAGTGAGAAAGAGAAAGAGAGCTGAAAGCTGAGTGTATAGGAAAAAGTAAAGTAAAGTTTAAGTGAAGAAAAGTTAAAGGAAAGTCTGAGTGTCATAACAAACTGGAATGAAACAGTGAACATATATGGCATTGAGATAAACAAGTGTTACAAAGTTACATGAAAAGATCCCTGTCAGTGAGGGAAAAGATTGAGTGTGATACCAAAGCAATTGTACATCATTTACACATTACTAGTTACATTGTATCACCCTCTTATTTAGTATTTATTTCAATAAATCCTCTTTTATTCAAGTTTATACCAGCTCTGAATGAAATACTTCCCAGGACCACATAGTTCCTCGTAAGCCTTAAACTCGGTCTACCAAACTAGTAAGAGCAAAAGTAAAAGCATAAAGGTTTGGAAATCCTTAAAATTTCCTGGTGGCAGCAGAATCTACCCTGTTAAACAAAATAAAGAGAACTTTTAAAGTGAAACTAGTCCTCCCCAATAAGGAGGACGTCACAAGTGGTGCTTGGTGGCGGGATACGAACATCCTGAGGAAGAGAGCATATATTAAGTGAAAAATGGCAGAGTTTTTAGCTGATAAGTTAATGCTTAATAGAGGAGGTTGGGGAAAGTATGAACAAAGGGAGGTCAAGTCTAAAATACATCCTCAAACCAGCCCTGTCTCTGAGAGAAGGAGAACTGAGGTTACAAAAGGACTGGATAAAGAAGAAGAAGAAAATAAAGAGAGTAATTGGAAAGACAGACAATGTTATACCAGTGGGAAATCAGGACATTTATCATATCAATGTGTAAAGAACCAAAATAAACAGAAGAACCCTGAGCATATACGAAGAGTCACTCGATTTACCTCAGGAAATGCGGGAGAACAGCCTAGAGACCACAATAGTACAGCAGAGGCATATGGAAAGTCTGATAAAACCACTCCCTCACTTATAGCTGAGGAAACAATATATCTGTGTGGAGTTAAATTAGATACAGTGACACCAGATACTGAATTGTGAGAAGTAATTCAAGTAAATGAGAGAGAAGCAATGGCAATTTTAGACACTGGGGCTGCAGTAACTCTTGTTAGAAAAGATTTAGTTAACAAAGAAAACATGCTTCCTGACAAATATATCTCCTTACGAGGTGTTTGGGGACACTCCCAGTGTGTGCCTTTAGCTCAAGTAAGAGTCTCCTGGAGAGGAAAAGAGGGATCTTTCCCTGTAGCAGTGATTTCAGATTTGGTTACCAGTGATCTTAGGCAGAGATGTGATGGGAGCAAAAGCAAGGATTCAAATAGGTTCAGACACAAGCAACTTGCATCAAACTGAATCCACAGGCCCAGCGAACCAGCCACTGGAGATCATGGCAACTGATACAGTTGTTACCTGTCCAGAATCAGAGGGAAAGCAGGCCTCACATATTCCTGTCAGTTTTGAGGAAACTCCCTCACTCTCTGAAGTAGGGAAAAATAAAAACTCTGAAGAGTTTAAGAAAGAGGTTAAAACCAAAAACATTGAAGAACTCCAGCAAGGAAATAAGACTTTGCGAAAGAAATTTGCAATAGAAAACAAGCAATGTAGTATTACTGAAGACAAGGTGAATACATTACAGCTAGAATTGAAAAAATAATGAAGCAACATAAAGAAACAGTTGACCGCTACAGAAATGAAATTGAGGTGGCAAAGGCAACTGAGAAAAAACTTTTCAAAGAAGTAAAAAAAATACCATCTGTAGCTGATGAAGCAACAGCAATGCAAAAAGTACTAGACATTCAGTGTCCGCCCAAGATAAATGAAATGGTAGCTCTCTGGGAAAAACATAAGCGTCAATATGATAAAACAATTGAAGAAAAGGATGCAGAACTAGAATACTATAAGACAAAAGAACAGCAGCTAACCTCATCAATAAGAACTTTGGAAAATGAGCTTGCTTGTAAGACAAATAAACTTTCCTCCCTTCAAAAGCAGCTTAAAAGAGAAATAGAAGAGAAGGAAAACCTGGCAAAAGAAGCAAACAGTGATAATGTTTCTAAAAACGGAAAACAGTATAAGAAAATACAAACATCTTTTTTGGAAACACCTGAGACTGATAGCGTAGATTCTTTATCAGTTAATTCCGAACTGAAACAAGTTCTAATGAACAAGCCTGTTTCAAGTGCACCCTCCCTGAGAGGATGATGGCCTCAGCCCAGTGGTTTTTGGTCAAACCCAAGATGACCCCAACCCAGCTGTTGTGCATCCCAGAGAGGACATCAACCTAAAAGAGGACATCACGTAGAGGAGAACAGCACCCCAGCAGAGTGGAACTGTGAGTTAAGGAACCCACAGACTTAAACGGCAACCAAGAAGAATGAACTAAATCGAACTTGCAGTTTAAAAACTATCCGAACTTCCTGAAGCCAGAAGAAGCTACACCCATCTCTTTGGACAAAGAAGTGTGTTCCGCTTAAAGGACAAGGGGGGGATTTGTAATGATTCCTTTTTTTTGTGTGTGTCTCTTTAAAAGTTTGGTTGCATGGCTGTGGTAGATAGACTAGAGTGGTTGAGAGAGGCAAGTGTGGTATGATTGGTAGTTGACAGAGAGGGGGAGGAGTTTTGGAAGTGAATCTGGTTGGATGAGTATGTGAGTCAGTCAGGAGTTACAGTTACAAGTTGACAGTTGAGGTGTTCAGTTAGTTCTGTGTTGAAGTAGTTAGAAGCGGACAGATGAAATTGTTCAGTGAGAAAGAGAAAGAGAGCTGAAAGCTGAGTGTATAGGAAAAAATAAAGTAAAGTTTAAGTGTAGAAAAGTTAAAGGAAAGTCTGAGTGTCATAACAAACTGGAATGAAACAGTGAACATATATGGCATTGAGATAAACAAGTGTTACAAAGTTACATGAAAAGATCCCTGTCAGTGAGGGAAAAGATTGAGTATGATACCAAAGCAATTGTACATCATTTACACATTACTAGTTACATTGTATCACCCTCTTATATACGGTAGTATTTATTTCAATAAATCATCTTTTATTCAAGTTTATACCAGCTCTGAATGAAATACTTCCCAGGACCACATAGTTCCTCGTAAGCCTTAAACTCAATCTACCAAACTAGTAAGAACAAAAGTAAAAGCATAAAGGTTTGGAAATCCTTAAAATTTCCTGGTGGCAGCAGAATCTACCCTATTAAACAAAATAAAGAGAACTTTTAAAGTGAAACTAGTCCTCCCCAATAAGGAGGACGTCACACCTGTAGTCACAATTAATATACTTCTTTCCAAATTAGTTCTGCAAGTACCCTTGTGGTCCTTAAAACATCCCCATAAGATGAATGCCATTTTCCCTGTATTGCTTATGGGGGGTGTCTGTCTCTTAGCCTCAGCCTCCGGGGGGGTTACAAGAGAGTCAGATAGACTCTCTCAGAGAGTCAAACGAGCATCTACGGACTGCAACAGGCTGCCAGATCCTGGAACTCAAAGCTAAATGACATGCTACTCCAAGCAGACTTCAAGAGAAGTGTACCTGATCCTTGCCTGTACACCAAATGCAAAAATGGCAAATGGACTTACGTTCTTACTTACACTGACAACTTGCTCCTAGCATATGAAAATCCAGATAACAGCAAGGAAATTGTGTATCATCTGAACCAACAAGCTGAAGTTAAGCAACTGGGCAAGCTCATACATTATCTTGGCCTCCAGTTTCAAAGGGAACCGTATGTAAGTTTTCTCATCAACCAAGAGCAAAAGATCAAAGAACTGATCAGATCTCTGAAAATGGAGAAAATGCACCAACTCCAACGGACGTAAACTACATCAAATAACAAGGTGACACTAAAGAGCTACCTACCAACAACAGGTATTGTGAAGTCCTAAGTAAGCTTCTTTACATTAGCACATTAACCAGACCAGATGTAAGTATAGCAGTAGGCTTACTGTGTAGAAAGACTGAGAAACCAACTGACAAAGACTGGAATGTAGTTAAGAGACTTGTGAGATATGTAAAGGGTACTACAGAACTTAAGCTTAAGCTGCCAGCCAGTGATAACCCTAAACTAGTGGCATATGTAGATGCTGACTGGGATGGAGACATAACAGAAAATCCACCAGTGGCAATATAATTTTCGATGGAGGTGGAACTGTAAGCTGGTCAAGCAAGAAACATGATATGGTTGCAGCATCCACCACTGAAGCAGAATATGTGTCAGCTGCACAAGGTTGTCAAGCGAAATGGTGGCTATGCCAGCTACTGTCAGACATGGGCATAAATGTACCACATCCCAAACTAATGCATGAAGACAACCAAAGCTGCATTCACCTATGCAAACAAGAAGATGTAACTGTTGTTCATTGACATACTTTCTGTGCAGGCACGCACTGGGGCTGCGCATATGCAGGCCAGCCACAGATAGAAGTTTCTAGCTTTAATTAACCTGAGGGGTCACTCCCCCCCCCTCTTCAAATCAAATGCAATGGTTTTTCTTGCCTAAGCCATCATGTACTCTAAAGGAGTGGTGCCCCTTTCCCTCAGTTCCTCCCTGACTGCCACAAACCTTCCCTTGTACCCAATCAAAACAACAACAAAGAGAGCTCACCGAGGGACGGGAGGGAATATGTGCCTGCACGGAAGTCATGTCAATGAACAACAGGTTAGTGCAGTTCCACACTGGGATTCTAGCAAGCTACTCTCAAAAAGGAGGTGGGGTGATGTTCTCACTGGAAAAATGAGACCACAAATACCTAGGGGAACAGCAATACAAAACTGTACTATAAACCCAAAGATTGCTGCAAGTGTGCACAAACAATAAATGAATTTACACAAAAGTAAGTCAATCTTCACTGAAGATGATATTCATGATGTGTCTTTTATAGTCGATGAACAGGTGGACAGAAGACAGACGAACTTCTCGAGTAAATGCCCGTTTCGAAGTGTCTTTCTCAATAATTTCGCATCCAAATATACTGAAGATGACGATGAAGTCTTTAAATCAAACTGTTTTTTCCATGAGCTATGCAGCTACATACAAAACTCTCCTGGACTAATAAGGCAACAGTGGACTAATAAGGCAACAGTGGACTAATAAGGCAACAGTGGGAGGGCTTCTGATGGCACCTGGTATTTTTGGCCACTGTGTGACAGAGAGTTGGACTAGATGGGCCATTGGCCTGATCCAACATTGACTTCTCTTATGTTCTTATGTAAGAAGTAGGAATGCACTGGTTGCAGGCCCTTCTTCCCTGGGCTCTCCTAACACAGTCAATGGACAAATTCTCTGGTAGGTGCACTCCATGAAGTTCTTTCCTTTACCTCCCTCCGTGCCCACTGATGTCCTCCTTGCAATCACAAGCCAAGTCCTGGTTGTAGTTCTCCTTCAAACCTCTAGTTTGTTGGAGTAAGCGACTCAGCATGCTTGGACATCGGGAGGCCCTACATCACTGTAAGGGTATATAGTTGTTATCTCATTAAATAGGATGCCTCTCTTTGTCTTAACTTGGAGCTGCCCTCTGACCCCTCCTCTCTCTCTTCTTTTCCTCTCCCTCTAACACATGGCCTTCCATAGAGACATATGTCTCTGCAGGTCTCTCCTGGAGACACAGTGCCTTCATACTCCCACACACATGATGCTGGACAAGCTGGCCATTTGTGATGGGGAAAGGACTCTTTAGAGTAGACTTCTTTCTCTTCTTTTAACTGCAACCTGAATTGGATCTACTTGAATAAATGTAAATTTACCTTTTTTGCAGTATACTTCTTGGGAGATTTATTTACTGTACTCAGTGCCACAATTCTGTGACTGCGCAAAACTCTGCTGCATTAACCAAATATCCCAATATAGTTTCACTTTTTCCTTCCTTTCTCTCCTCTCCCCCTGCTCCACTCAGGAAAAGGCAACTGTTGCTATGGCAGTGTCAGGCTGTTGAGATGTAGTCCTTCAGAAATTTTATTACACTTAAACAACAATCCAGTAATTCCTCTAAATTCCCAGCTTTCTTTTTTTTAAAAAAGGGGGGGGAGAAAAAAGTATCTCTTTAGACACTTTTGTTGTGGATCACCTTTTCAAAATAGGAATATACTTGAAAGCTGCAATAATGGTAATCACTGAGTAATCCAGTAAATCACTTTAGCTGTAGATGAATAGGAACCTGGTGGTAACTGACATTTTCCGGTGCTTTGGAGTGGAGACTACCCTACAGCAATATGTTCTGTCACAGAAACTTCTTCTGAACTACTTCAAACCAGGAGTTGCTAATCTTTTACTCACTATGTACTGTGTGTACAGGTAGTTCCCAAGCTTCAAGTTCACCATAAACACATGTACTGGTGCTGTATAAGTAATCTTATGACAGGTCACAATTAGCTGGGCATTCATCCTGGATCACCAGGAACTGGAACACCAGCACTGGTGTAGTATTTCTCTTTGGGAGAGTGAATTGTGTCTGCTCCTGCCTCTGGCACAGATTCAGAAATTGTAGTGTTGAGTCAATGAATGAATGTAAAGCTGGGTGTTTGGGCTTGGCTGCGAATATAGCAGAAAGGCAATAAAATAGGTCTAAAGAGAGGTACATATTAGTATAACAGTTATGACTCAGTCTTGAGAATATTCATCTGTTGGATCAGCTATCCTCTGTTCAGTGTGTTGTTCTCATCCAAAGGAGCCCATTGTGCACGGGTTGTTAGAAGCCTCTGCCAGAAATACTCTTCAGTGTACAGTAACTACATTGTGATTCTGACAGTGTACAGAGACTCTTACAGATGTTCCCTTTATTGGCAGTTTGTTCTTTTATTCTGCTTTATTATGTCCTTTCTTTCTACCTGCAGCTTTTCTAACAATCCTGTTGTGCTCTAAGAATTCATGCTGTGCCTTTCCCCTCTACATGGTGGTTCCATCATGCAGCTTCAGCCACATTATATATGTTCTTTTCACACTGTAAACAAAGCTTTTTTGAGAAGCAACTAGGTAGCTTTTGTGCCACCAATTAAGAATTAGAAAGCATGCAGTAAATAGCACACACAACACTTGATCTATAAACCAAGCAGACACTTTGTTTGACACAGAGCTAGATTAATTGTGGTGCTACAGTAGTATCTTAGTCACTTTGGAGTTTCTACTGTGGCACAGTTGCCAAAGTCCAGTCATAACATTGGCTGAAAACTTACCATCAGTGCTGGAGTAGCGCCTTAAATGCCTCTAGATTTTCATTACAGGTTCTTTAGCCAGCTGAACCTCTGTTGTTTCTTGGAGCAATAAAATATATGCACCCATAAATCCTCTCAAATCTCACTGTCTTTCCATCCTAGATTCAGATGGGTAGCCATGTTGGTCTGAAGCAGCAGAACAAAGTATGAGTCCAGTGGCACCTTTAAGACCAACAAAGTTGTATTCTATGTGTTACTTTATAATTAAGTCCTGTACTACGGTATTTAAGTGTTAAATGTTTTGTACGCTTACTGTTGTTTTACAAAATAAAAAAATGTTATTTAAAAGTTTTATTCAAGGTATAACCTTTGTATGCATGCACACTTCTTCAGATACAATTAAATGGAAATTAGCAGTCCATACATATAAGTAGAGGGTGAACAGTAAATTAGTATACAGCATAATGAAGATGTTTAACAGATGCACCAGACAGGAATAACAAGCTTAGTTTATATGGTTACCATTTCTTTGGATTTAATTCCACAGTAAAGCAAATAAATATATCAGAATCAGAGATTGATGTGCAGGTGTACTCTTCTAAATTGTCGAATACTGAGAGTAATTAACTGAGACCCTGCCACGATGCTCCATCCATCTCCTCCCAGGTGTGCAGGTGACCTTACAGCATCCTCTTCTTTGAAGTGAAGCAATTGGCTGTGTAGAGTATCTCTCCATTCCCCAGACCAGATAAATACATTCCAATCATTCCAAATTACATTACATTCAACTACTCATTACATTAAAATCTAATATTCTAATCTACTATTCCAAATAAGAAGTAAAATAAAGAGGATGTATGGCCCTTCTGGGGGATTGGTGAGAATACAGATGAAAGGACTGAATGGGGTTAGCATATGTAGTGAGATAAGAAACCAATATCCCTGTTAAGTCCTGGGGATTCCATTGTTCCGAGTGTTATAATAACTTTTAACTCAGCAGTTTCCCTTTCTAGTCTGTTCCTGAAGTTCTTTTCAATAAGACAGCTACTTTGAGGTCACCCGTTGAATGTCCTGGAAGGGTGAAGTGTTCTCCTACAGGTTTTTCAGTCTTTTGATTCTTGATGTCAGATTTGTAAAGCAGAACTTTTTTAAAAAGATAAAAATCTGAATTACAGTTCCTCAGCAACCATAAAGGATTAAAAGACTTGGGGGATCTTGTGCTGAGGCCCTTCTTTGGCAATCGAAGTACTCAGCTATTCTGTTTTCTTTTTAATGGAATCTGCTGAAGAAGCTCATTTTATAATGTATAAGATGTCAGGAAACCAATATAAATGTTATTGCAGAAGGAAACCTGTTTTAGTTCCCATGATTACACTTCAAAGCGGCTGTGCCTCCTGAGAACAATTGAGAGATTTATTTCTCTTATAAATCCTAATTTTACAAAGAGGTCATGCTTTCCGTAAATAAAAAGGAATTTGTTAAACGTTATAGAAATAGGGATGGTCTGCATTTTTTGAATCAGAGAGATTACTTTCATAGCATTCTGCAGCACTGGCTCTCTCAAGGTGGGACTCTGAGAAAAAATGGAGGGATTGGGCAGACCCCCCCTCCCAGAACGTTGTTCTGGAGGGTTGCCAGCTACCCTGATATTGTTACAAAAGGTGGAAGTTTGCTTGAAGGAAGAACTTAAAGTCTAGAGATGGCTTGCTGGAGCAAATCAAACCCAGAATTCTCCATTAACACTGACCAGTTAAATGCTGAGACTAGACAGCTCAGATGATATAAGGGTGATAACAGTAAAGAAATTTGATGCTATGAATATTTATTTATTTATTTGATTTACTAGAAATAAGACTTGTTATGGAAATAAATACAATCAGCTCTAGAAAGAGGCTCAAGGAGAGTGCCAAGGTCTTGGGCACTCAGCATCAATGTGCCGTAGCGACCTCAGCAGGGTATAATGACACAGAGTCCACCATTTTTGGGATCCTGACCACATTGCTCTCTGGGGAACATGTGGGGAAAGGCGGTCCCTCAGGTAGGTAGGCCCCTGAACATAAAGGGCTTTAAAGGTAAGCACCAGCACATTGAAGCTATAGGCACAAGCTGAATGTGCTCCCACATGGGAAGACCCAACAACAGCTTGGCAGCTGCATTCTGCACCAGCTGAAACCTCTGGATTTGGGACAAGGGCATTACAGTAGTCTAGCCTTAGGGTGACCATTGCATGGATCACTGTTGCCAAGTCATTGCATTCAAGGAAGGTATCAACTGCTTGATCAGCCAGAGGTGATAAAAGGCTGACTTAGCAGTGGCTGCTACCTGGGCCTCCATCGTTAGGGAGGCATCCAAGAGCACTCCCTTGCTCCTAACCTCCGATGCCAGCACCAACGGTACACCATCAAAAGTCAGGAGTTGGATTCGTACCCCCAGGCCACCCTGACTCAGGCACAGGACCTCCGTCTTCATTGGATTCAATTTCAATCGGCTCAGTCAGTCTAAGTCAACCAGCCTTTGAAAATTCAAGTGTGACAGAACCATCCATGATTCACTGAAGATCATATATTCCCTGATTGCAAGGAGACATAAGAGAGCACATGCACAAATTGTCAAAGGTTTCCTTAAGTCACCATGAAGCAGGTTCTTCTGGAGCAGGACAAATAATCTAAATATGTTGTCGAAGGCTTTCGCGGCCAGAGTTCATTAGCTGCTGTAGATCTTCCGGGTTGTATGGCCATGGTCTTGGCATTGTAGGACCTGAGGTTTCGCCAGTAGCTGTGACTGGCATCCTCAGACGTGTAACACAGAAAGGTGGAGTACTCTCTGTGTCAAGGTGAGAAGAAAAATGGTAGGCAGGTAATTTGCATCTGAGCCCGCTTGTGGGGAGGGCGGGGTATAAATTGAATTAATAAATAGATAATAAATAAATATACCTCTGAGGATGCCAGTCACAGCTACTGGCGAAACCTCAGGTCCTACAATGCCAAGACCACGGCCACACAACCCGGAAAATTTACAACAGCTAATGAACTCCGGCCGTGAAAGCCTTCGACAACATATTATAAAAGTGACTTTGATGTAATATGTATATATTATTTGACCATCTGTAATTATGACTTAACACCATTTATATCTTAGTTATCATTTTATGTGTTGTGTAAGCCTTGCATTAGCCATATTTAGTCAAAAGAAAGTAGACTCTGAATAAAAGGCAATCTCCCTTAAAAAAAAAAAGGTTATACACAAGAGGTTATTTTATTACTTACAGAATTTTTGTATGCGAATTTAACACAACTCTGTCATTTTCTTGATGGCACATGTGGGGGGAAAGTCTTCCTTTCAAGTAAATAGCTTACTGTCTTCAGCATTCCTATAACAGGCATTCCTTCTTCCAAGACCTGCTGTGCAGTCTGGCTTGAGAGCCCATGGCACATAAACATGTTTTCACATTAAATGGGTTGTCCAATTGCACAACTGCTTTCTGTACCAGCACTACGTTTCTGTCTGAATCTTACACCAGCCACATATATATGCTGCAGAAATTTTACACTTTGCCAATATGATGTGGGAGACAGTCATTGCAGAATGGCAACCATGCAAGCATAGTAGCATCAGGAGGGCAAAACTGGATGAGTGTGCCAGTGCGGGGATTAACTCCTATATGAAGCTGCAGTTGATATTTTTCATATTGATTCTCAGTAGGAGTAATGAATGTATATCTCACATTGCTTTTAAACTGCTTAATGGCAAACAAGCTAAACTAGCAAAATCAGTTATGTGTGGTCTAAAATCATTTTGCACAATTCAGCATGATCATCTCTGCTATCATGGGTGTGTACAAGCTTCTCTAAAAACTTAGAAACATATTTCAGAACAAAACATAAGGATTTTGTTAGCCTGGCAGTGCCATCCTAAAAACACTTTCCCGGCAGTTAGCCTCATTGAACAAATTGGGACATTTCTAAGTAGAAGTGCTTAGGACTGCTCCCTTTACCACTGAGTGGGTAGCTTCAGTGAAGGGGGGAGGGAAATACCCTGCTAGTTTAAAGCTCAAAAAACTGGACAGAAAATTGAGTTTAACAGCATGGCAAATAATACATACTTTAAAAATAGTAGCATTAAAGCACTATTAAATGGTTTTAGAAAGCAACACATTTACAGCACTATAACTTCCCTAGTTAATATTAGTAAAAGAAAACAAATAATTCCTTTTTTCTTTTCTTTTTTTTTACAAAGCAGTAAGGAGATCCCTCTATGAGATGTATACATGGCTGCTCAGGGCAATTAGCATGAGCTATTTCTTTCCTTTCTGTAAAAATTTACCACCATAGTGTTCAAGCTTGTATTTATTTTCATCCTTACTTTATATTAAAAGGCACTGTTATTCCCCTAAAGCCCTACATTTTAAAATACGGAACTGACTGTGTGTAATAATGGCTGGGAGCTGATCTTGATTTAGGAATGGGTTTTACCATTCTGGGTGTCATTACAATGAAATGATTGCACATATTAAGAAGCAATTTCAGTACAGTGGAGCACCAAGTCAAGCAGCATTATCTAACATAACTGGCTGTATTGCTGCCAATTTAGGATTTTAAAAATATCTGGAGGCGACATCACCACAGGGATCTATATTTTGGATATTGTAACTCTGCAAACAAGAGGATCTGGGAGGGAAAGGGCTAAGATAATTTTCTCACTCAGGTATACTTGGCAGTTGGCCCCACCCTCTGATGGGTTAGATGGTGAGTCTCGTTAGCCATTGCTTGCCTTCCGCAGTGATGGCGAACCTTTTAGAGACTGAGTGCCCAAACTGCAACCCTTTGGTGAGTTCAGCCCAGACAGTGTCACTTCTGGGGTTTGGACTCAGATGTCCCTGACTCAGGGCCTCATTCCCACTAAAATGGAAACAAGTGTCTTTCCCCATGCTAAATCAGAAGCACATGAAGTGTACTGGAGGTACTCTTTCCTCATCTGTGGACCTAGCTCACCATTCAGAAAGCAGAACAGAATGGGGACTGCTTTTGAAAGGAAGGAAGGCACTGTCAATATCTGGCTGATCCTCTCCTGTGTGATGTAGCATGGGAATAGAGGGGATTTTCAGTTGGTCAGAAAGAGGCCTGTCTTGCTTTTCTGCCTTGATGTATAGAAATGAGCCAGTGAAGCCTCTCTTGTCAGGAAGATGTACCTGTTACATTAAGAGGCTATTGATGAACATTTACAGAGGCCATTTAAAAAGCTGGCAAATCTGGCATTTGTGGGTATGTGCCACAGGGCTGAGAAGTGGATCAAACTGACAGAATCACAAATCTCCATGTGCATATACCCTTAGTTATATGGGTAACTGGCAGAATATAGTGGAGGAGAAGAGCTAGATTTGAGTCTAATAGCACCTTAGAGGCCTGCAAGGTTTTGGGGGCATAAGCACTCAAGAGTCAAATCTTCCTTTGTCAGATACCTGATGAAGGAATCTTTGACTCTCAAAAGCTTATTTCCTGAAAATCTTATTGCTCTCTACTGCTACTGGACTCAAATCTAGCTCTTCTACTGCAAGCCAATATGGCTACCCTATGAAACAAAGACTCGATTAAATAAAAGAGTTAACAAACAGATATGAGAACTAATTTTAAGTCCAGTGGCATCTTTAAGACCAACAAGGTTTAATTCTGGGTATAAGTGAGAACTGAGTGACTCAGCATCTGTAGTGAGATAAGAACCCTATATCTCTGTTAAGCCCCGGGGATGCCATTGTCCTGAGTGTTGTAATAACTTGTAATTCAGCAATCTGTTGTTCCAGACTGTTTCTGAAATTTCTTGACAATAGAACAGCTACTTTGAGGTCCCCCATTGAGTGTATGGCTGCGAGCGCCGAAGAATAGATTCTTTTGAACTATGGTGCTGGAGAAGACTCTTGAGAGTCCCTTGGACTGCAAGAAGAACAAATCAGTCAATCCTAAAAGAAATCAACCCTGACTGTTCCCTGGAAGGCCAGATAATGAAAGTGAAGCTCAAATACTTTGGTCACCAAATGAGAAGGGAGCACTCACTGGAGAAGTCTCTGATGCTGGGAAAGATTGAAGGTCAAAGAAGACGGGGATGGCAAAGGATGAGATGGTTAGACAGTATCGTAGATGCAACGAACATGAAGTTGAGCAAACTTCAGAGGACAGCGGAAGACTGGAAGGCCTGGCGTGATCTGGTCCATGGGGTCGCGAAGAGTCGGACTCGACTGTGCGACTGAACAACAACAACAACAAAATTGAGTGCTCTGGGAGGATGCAATGTTCTCCTACAGGTTTCTCAGTTTTGTGATTCTTTATGTCAGATTTGTGTCCATTTATCCTTTGGCATAGGGTTTGACCAGTTTGCCCTATGTAGGCATTGTTCGTATTTAATAGCATACACAATGTTAGAAGATGAGCAAGTGACTGTGCCTTAGATGGTGTAGCTGATGTTGTCTGGGTGTATGTGGCAATAAAGATGGCATCTGGGTTTATTGCAAGCTCTGGTCCCAGTGTCCTCGTTCAAATTAGATGTTGTATTATTGTGGTTGAGGAGTTAAGATTGGGGGGGGGGCTGTCTGTGCACAAGAAAAGGTTTGCTCCCCAGTACTTGTGAAAGAAAACTATCACTATCCAGTAGAGGTTGTAAGTTGCTGTTGATGCACTGAACTGTTTTAAGAGCTGTTTTGAGTTGAGAAGTGTTTTGCTATTGTCTCTTTTGGGCCTGTCTTGCAACAGGTTTTCTCCAGGTACCATTCTGGCTTTCTTAACCCATTTCTTGACTTTATCAGGTGGATATTCATCAGTTCCAAAAAGGTTTGTTGTAGATCCCTCAGGTGAGAATCTCAGTCTGTAGGATTGGAGCCGATGCGGCTGTAGCATAGAGCCTGGTTATATACAATGGATTGTTTGATATATTTGGGATGGTAGCTGGATGAATGTAGATATGTTTTTTAGTCAGTAGGTTTCCGGTATAAGGTGGAGTTTATGCAACCATTGTGTATTTTTACAGTAGTGTCCAGAAAATGTATTTCTTGCATAGATTGGTCCATTGTCAGGTTGATGGTGGGGTGAAAGTTGTTGAATGCCTGGGGGAATATGTCCAGGGCTTCTTTACCATGTTTCCAGACAATAAAGATGTCATCAATGTATTGCAGGTATAAAAGAAGTGTGAGTGGGTAGGAGTTTAGGAAGCATTGTTCCAAGTTGGCCATAAAGATATTAGCATACTGCGGGGCCATGTGGGTGCACATGGCTGTACCATTGATCTGAAGGAACAAGTTGCTATTCACAGGTCTTACCAACTGCTTTAATCCAAACATAGGTCCCATTCATACTTGCCAGGAAACGCGGGGGGGGAGGCGTGGCTGTTTGCAACAGTGTCCCGCTGTAAACACAATCAGATGCGACGGCAGTTTCCTTCATTGACGCACGTTCCCAGCACGTTCCAATGATGCAAGAGGATCGCACTGGAGCGATCACACAAGGAGAGTCTGGCAGTGGCCCATTGCAAGCCGTTTGCTACTGAACTTTCGGAGGTAGCTTTTTACTCCGCATCTTCGGCTGGCTTCGACGGGTGTGCTACACTGGCCAGATGTTGCTGTGTGATCACGCCTTTATAATCCGCCCGGCATTCGTGCCGCTCCCGCAGCAACTTCTGGGTCTGATCGGAGTCTTAGTTATATTTATGGCTCAGTTACTTATGTGTCTTCACTCTAATTAGCCCTTCCTGGCAACTAACACCCCCCACCTATATGTAATGGTCGAGGAAGTCTTGTTTCAATGTATCTGAATAAGTGTGCATGCACAAAAAATATTATATGCAGAATTAAACTTTGTTGGTCTTAAAGGTGCCACTGAACTCTGTTCTGTTGCTTCAGACCAACATGGCTACAAACCTGATTCTCTAAAACTAGTGACGGAGGGGAATCAAACACTGAACTCTTTGAACTTCAGTAGGGCACTTTCAAGAATAATTGGTAGGAGGGTAGCAAAACAAAGAAACTGTGGGAACGCAGGGATTTTGCTACATATACTTAAAAAAAGAAAGGAAATAATACAGCAATGTTTGATTTCTTACTGATGTTGGCTGCTAACACTGCCAGATGTCCAGGATTAGGCTGAATAGTGGAGGGGATTGTTTTTGTGTAGGACATCCTTTACCCTGGATTAGTAACAGAAACAAAGAGAAACATGTAATTACATTGTGTTTTATGTGATTAGACATTTGGCCTGATTTATAGCCCAAACTGTCAGAAGGAGCCCCCGTCCACCCTGCACGATTGCAAGATGCGTCAAATCGCCATTTTCCCCCGACCGGAAGAAATTTGGCCTGATTAGGTTTGTGGGGAATCCAGGTTAACTCCTCCTATTGGAAGAATACACAGAACATACAGTCAGTGCTGTTTAGTATTAAACTGTTCCTGGATCCATAATAAAGGCTGAAAAGGGAACTAAAGAGAAAATTGAGAGTCTTGTGGCTGAGAGGAAGTGCCTGCACATTGGTAGAAGGTAATTTGTAGAACATAATCAAGAAAAATAAGCTGTAGTGAACTGAAACTCTAATTTCTGACCAGTAAAAAGACTACACTGAGATGCTTCCGAAATTTGACATTATTTGAGTCTCCTTCAGGCTGTTAAATGGGGGAGGAAATTCTTGTTGAGCCAGTGGAAGTTTTACGATTCAGAAAACCCGAAGCAGAATCTAGTTTAAACCTCATGAGTAAAAATGCTCAAAGACATTAGCAGATACATCTGAAATTTTCCAGTTTCTTTTACAACCCTGAGGACAAGAAAAGTCATATTTGGTTTTAAAAGAAAGCTGGAATCCTCACGATACCGGTATTGTATTGGACACTTACTTGCTGATGTAATTTTTTTTAGTTATTTATTTAATTCATTTATACTCTGCCTCTCTCCCCAGTGTGGCCCCAAAGTGGCTTCCATCATTCTCCTCTCTTCATTTTATTCTCACAACTACCCCATGTGGTAGGTTAGGCTGAGATAATGTAACTGACCCAGTGAGCTTCCACAACATGAGTAGAGAATTAAACCCAGGTCTCCTAGATACTAGTCTGACACTCTCTTTTTTTGTAAAATATTTTTATTTTTCAGTAGAAAATATAAACAATATTCAACTTTCAACTTGCAATATTAATAGTACAATAATAGAATAATTAAATATCAACACTTTAACTCAATAACAATAAACAAACTTGCTGAGCAATGTGATCCAAACATTACAATGTTTATAGAATCCACTCTTTGCGGATAAAGCTATAATACTGAGATTTCTGGGTGGGTTTAATTCGCTCTAGGATATACTCCAGTTTTTCCAATATCAACCGCCATCTTCCATAGAATGCTTGAGAATTGCGTGAGGGATCAGAGTTCGCCAGTTTATCTGAAATCTTATCCATAAGAAGGTGTTTCCATATCTTAGAGTACCATGTATCAATAAGCAAAGAGGAGTTACTCTTTCATCCCTGCGCGATTGTTGTTTTTGCGGCCGAAAATAAAAGGGTTAACAATTCTTTACTATAATGTGGGATTGAAATATCCTTCCAATAATTCAGAAGTATGATTTTGGGTTTTTCTGGAATTTCATAGCCAGTTACGCATTTGATTTGAGCTAGAATGTTTTGTCAGAATGTCTTAACCACTGCACACTCCCACCAGCAATGAATATATGAACCTATACCTCCACACTTTTTCCAGCAGTAAGGCGACAATTTGCTGTTCATTTTGTGCAATTTTAAAGGTGTCAAGTACCACCTAGTGAGTAGTTTATAGTTTTGTTGTTGCACATTTATAGATTTAGTCGTGGAAGAATATGCTGACCATACCACCTCCCAAAAGGGTTTGTCCAAATTTGTTTCTAGATCTGCGACCCAAGATGACACATAAGAAGGTATGTTCAATGGGGTAGGATCTATAAGTATCTTGTATATTTTGGAGATTAAACCTCTACCAGTGCCATCAGATGATAGCAGAAGTTTTTCAAATTCTGTAAAAGGTCTAGTACATGCTTGTCTCAATTTGGGTGTGTTGAATAGGTTTTGGATTTGAAGGTATTCGAACCAGGGGAGTGTGGAAGAAGTCAGAGTGTCCAATTTTGTTTTTTCTAAAAGACATTTCTTGCTAGTTAGATCATATAATGAGGTTAGGTGTGTTTTTTTCCATAACCTAAATTAATTAGGTTTTTGTGCAGGAGGAAACCATGACTGATCTATATAGGTAGATGCTAAGGAAATATCTGGCACTAAATTTTCCAAGTTCTAAATAAGGCTTGCATTAGGGGATGATTTGGTATTAAATGTGATCTTTCTGTTGTATTTGCCCAGACAGCAACCAGATATTGCTTAGAGTTTTTTAAAAATCCTCTAAACTAACCCACTCAGGTTGAGGATCCAATTTCACAATTTTAACTAACGTTGAAAGTATTGATGCTTTGTAATAAGTTTTTATGTCCAGTAAGGCTAGGAGAAGGAAATGGCAACTCACTCCAGTATTTTTGCCAAGAAAACTCCATGGACAATATCAAAAGGCTACAAGATATGACGCCGGAAGATGAGCCCCTCAGGTCGGAAGGTGTCCAATATGCTACTGGGGAAGAGCAGAGGGCAAGTACAAGTAACCCCAGAAAGAGTGAAGCGGCTGGGCCAAAGCCGAAAGGACGCTCAGTTGTGGATGTGTCTGATGGTGAAAGGAAAGTCCGATGCTGCAAAGAACAATACTGCATAGGAACCTGGAATGTAAGATCTATGAATCAAGGTAAGTGGGAGGTGGTCAAAAATGAGATGGCAAGACTGAACATCGATATCTTAGGAATCAGTGAACTAAAGTGGACAGGAATGGGCGAATTTAACTCAGAAGACCATTATATCTACTACGACCCTCTGTCATAAAAAGGAGCCAAGCTTCACCTCTTGAAATTCCCTTTTCTGTCCTGACAGGTGCAAACATCTTGTTGGTTCTCCTTCAAATGCAGTCACCCTAAACTAAGAGAAGTAACAAATAGAGCCAGTGTGGTGTAGTGGCTAGAGTAGGGGTCCCTAACATAGTATCTGCAACACCTTTCCTGGTGCCCACCAAGTGTTTTAAGAAAGTGGGAAGGGCCAGGTGGGGATTTTGCTCAGCAGGACTTTTGATTGTCCATTGGAGAGTTGATTGGCTGTGCTTTGGCAGCAGCTGACACCGCAGCACAAAGGTCTTCACTGTGTGACTGAAGGTAAGCTTCAGCAGCCATTTTTATGGCTGGCTCTGCCTCCTGTGGTAGCAATTTTATTGCAGCCGTTTTGTGGCTGCACCCACCATATTATATTAGAATTCCAAAGGTGCCCCCAGATTCAAAAAGGTTGGGGATCCCTGGGCTACAGTGTCAAAGAAGGAGATGGGAGTCCCCACTTTACCATGGAAGCTTGCTGGGCAGGCTTCCCAAGTACTTACCGTGATTTGGCAGGGGACGAAGACGTCTTTGCAGGATCATTCCTGCGGGGACAACAGATGTGCCGCACCATGCCATTGCCAGGAAGTGACGCCAGGCGACTCTCTGGCAATGGGGCCAGAAACTCGATGGTACCAACCAGTTTTAGGCCCCATTGCCAGAGCATCACCCAGTGTCATTTCCTGGCAACAGCATGGTGCATTACAAGGAGAAATGTTCCGGCCGGGGAGCATGTGTCCCCCACTGGATTGCAGTAAGTACTTGGCAACCCTATCGCTGGGTGTCCTTGGTCCAGCCTCATACCTTATTTCACAGGCTTATTATGAGGATAAAATGGAGGAGAATGTTGAAAGCCACTTTGTGTGTGTGTCCCCCCCCCCCCGGTTGGGAAGAAGGGCAGGGTAGAAGTTAATAAATAAATACATCAATGGATAAATTCAAGAGGTGAGATGAAAAATTCTAGCCCAATGACAGTGGCTCTCATTTGAAATTATGGACACCATCCAATCTAAGCTAAGCACTTTACTTTTCATTTAAATGGGAACGTTAGGGCTGCTTCATATACTTCAGAAAGGAGGAAGCCCTGCATTTCTGAAGCATTTCACCACCTTCCTTCCTGTAATGCCTGAAGCCTTCACATCGAAGGGGAGATACAAAGACGCAGAAGTGCTTGCGGATCTGTCATTCCTGTATCGTATCAAGCAGGGGTCCCCATCATGGTGCCTGGGAGCCCCACGGCACCCACTGGGACCTTTCCTAGTGGCTACCAGATGTTTTTAGAAAGTGGGTGTGACGGATACTACCAGATGAGCGTTTCTTGGCTAGCTCAATATGTACACTCGTGTGTATGCAAGAAAATAATTTTAAACAAGGAGTTCATATTAAAAAGCATCCTGTTAAACAGAGCTTCCACCTCAAATGCTGAAGAGCTACAATCAGAATTAGGCATAACTTCACTCTCATTTTGTGGTTGGCTCTGCCTCCCGCAACAGCTGCTTTGTGGTTGTTGTTAGGCCTCGACCCTCTCCGCACTTGAAAGGATGAGCTTGGTGCCTATGAACAGGTGATGCAAGCAACCTTCCCTCTCTTAGCATCTCACAGGGTCAGTCATTCAAGACTCATCCCTTGTCTGCAAACAAGAGATCAAAATAGATCCTACAGTCACATGGAATGTGTGCCATTGAATACTGACCAGAGGCATGTCTGAAAACTGATCCTAAAGGTGCAAAGGTCTGGTTTTTGGCAGTTCTCTTCCCTCTTTTAAATCCATCAATGTCAAAGATTGATTTTCTCAGAAAACGACAGTAAATTTAACCAATTCCCTACCTTGCCTGACATTTCCCTACCTGACCATCCTAAGTAAAAACCTAGTAAAAATCATTTTAATCCCATAATCCTTTGTGTAATAGTTGTCTTGTCCTGGTAAATTAGAGGTCACCAAACACAATAGATATTTCACATAAATGTTACATTGCATTTGCAACTCCTGGGAACATTATGATGTTTTCTGGCTCAAACAGCATTGTTTCATTCACACCATCACAGTATTGTTCTAGGAGCAATCACGTCATGCTCCAAGGTGTATAACCAGACACGCGTTGTTCAGTAATTTGTATGTGTGTCTGGATGTCCACTAACCTACACCCCCACCGAAAAGGTTGGGCTCCCTGCTTAGAGTGAGATGCTGGTTTGTTTTGCTCATCTTACTTCTTGGATCTTTGCTCCTTGTATAGGTAAATATAGTCCCATAGAATAAGTTCCCTTCTTTGTCTCTGTAAGCTGCCACCCTTATTTATGAACTTGTATGTGTGTTCATATAGTGTTTTTCAATTAATAAGTTTTGATTTTATTCTTTAATTCTCTTTAATAAAGACCATTTCATCAATCACAGCCTGGTTCATTTTGAGAGTTCTACTGAAGGAAAAATCCCCGTAAACATAGGTGGAGATCCTGCTTGATTACCCAATCTTGCATTGACTGGATTTCCTGGCTAATTCCCCAAGAAACTCAGGAAACCCTCACAACCACTTTGGGTAACATTGTGCCCACCTTCCTGTGTCAGGTTTCCAAAGGTGCTCACTGGCTCAAAAAAAGTTGGGAACCTATGATATAAAGTGACTCTTTTGCAGGAGCTTAATTCTCTGCTTGCCTTGGAAGCAAGGCAAACCATTCAACATCACAGTAATCCAAGTCAATGCCCCAACCACTGATGCAGAAGAGGTTGAAGTGGACCAGTTCTATGAAGATCTACAACACCTCCTAGAACTAACACCAAAAAAAGGTGTCCTTACCATCATAGGAGACTGGAATGCTAAAGTAGGAAGTCAAAAGATAACTGGAATAATGGACAAGTTTGCCCTTGGAGAACAAAATGAAGCAGGGCAAAGGATAACAGAGTTTTGTCAAGAGAACATGCTGGTCATAGTGAACACCCTCTTCCAACAATCAAATAGGTGACTCTACACATGGACATCACCAGATAGGCAACACCGAAATCAGATTGATTATATCATTTGCAGTCAAAGACTCTCTATACAGTCAGTAAAAACAAGACCTGGAGCTGACTGTGACTCAGATTATGAGCTACTCATTGCAAAATTCAGACTTAAACTGAAGAAAGTTGGGAAAACCACTAGGCCATTCAGGTTTGACCTACATCACTGTATGAATATACAGTGGAGGTGAATAATAGGTTTAAGGGACTATATTTGACAGACCTGAAGAACTATGGATGGAGGTTCGTGACATTGTACAGGAGGCAGCAATCAGCACCATCCCAAAGAAAAAGCAATGTAAGAAAGCAAAGTGGCTGTCTGATGAGGCTTTACAGATGAGCAGAGGAAAGAAGAAAAGTGAAAGGCAAAGGTGAAGGAAAGATTTACCCAACTGAATGCATATTTCCAGAGAACAGCTGGAAGGCTTTCCTGAATGAACAATGCAAAGTAATAGAGGAAAACAATAGAATGAGAAGGACTAGCGATCTCTTCAAGAAAATTGGAGAAATCAAGGGAACGTTCCATGCAAAACTAGCCATAATAAAGGACAAAAATGGTAGGGACCTAAGAAGGAGAAGAAGAGAAGAGATTGGATTTATACCCCACCCTTCACTTGGAGTCTCAGAGCAGCTTACAAACTCCTTTCCCTTCCCCTCCCCACAACAGACACCCTGTGAGGTGGGTGGGGCTGAGAGAACTCTGACAGAAACTGCTCTTTTTCAAGGACAGCTGTGCCAGAGCTTGTGACTGACTCAAGGTCACATCAGCAGGTGCAAGTGGAGGAGTGGGGAATCAAACCCGGTTCTCCCAGATTAGAGTCCGCACACTTAATCACTAATCCAAACTGGCTCTCAAGAGAAGCAAAAGAAATTAGGAAAAGATGGCAAGAATACATAGAAGAACTATACAAGAAGGATCTCAATGTCCTTGACAACCATGATAGTGTGATCACTGATCTCAAGCCAGACATCCTGGAGTGCAAAGTCAAATGGGCCTTAGAAAGCATTACTAACAACAAAGCTAGCAGAGGTGATGGTATCCCAGCTGAGCTATTCAAAGTCTTAAAAGATGATGTTGTTAAAGTGCTGCATCAGTATGCCAGAAAATTTAGAAAATGCAACAGTAGACACAGGATTGTAAAGGTCAGGTTACATTCCAATCCCAAAGAAGGGCAATGCCAAGGAATGTTCAAACTATCACAAAATTGCACTCATGTCACATGCTAGCAAGATGCATGGATAGAGAACTGTCAGAAGTACAAGCTGGGTTTCGAAGAGTAGAGGAACTAGAGATCAAATTGACAACATTTGCTGGATTATGGAGAAAGCAAGAGAGTACCAGAAAAGCATCTACTTCTGCTTCATTGACTACGCTAAAGCCTTTGATTGTGTGGATCACAACAAACTATGGTAAGTTCTTAAAGAGATAGGAGTACCAGACCACCTCACATATCTCTTGAGAAACCTGTATAAGGGTCAAGAAGCGACAGTTAGAACCGAATATGGAATGATTGGTTTAGCATAGGAAAAGGAGTATGACAAGGATGTATATTGTCACCCTGCTTATTTAATTTATATGCAGAGTACATCATGTGAAATGCCGGCCTGGATGAATCACAAGCCGGAATTAAGATTGCTGAGGAAAACGGGCATAGAGGCTGATGCCTTTCTTTGCAAATTTCAGAAATTCACTGCCTCTGAATGTGGAAATTTCCATTACCCACTCCTGAGAGTAGCCATCAATGAGCCTATTTCTTTATCAATATGTCCAACCTCTTTTTAGAGCCATCAACACTTCCGGACATCGCTACATCCACTGGGAGCAAATTCCATAATTGAATTAGCTGATGAGTTAAGAAGTATTTTATCCTCTGTGTCAGTCTGTTCGCCATCAATTCACAGGGTGATCCTGAGTACTCATAGCATGGGAGAGGCAGATAATGTTCTTGTCACCCACTTTCTCCACCGCATGCACTCTTTTACTAAACTCTGTCATGTTTCCCCTCAGTCACCGTTTTTCTAAAATCAACTGTCCCATGTCACCCTTTCTTCATGGAAGAGAGGTGCTCCAACCCCTCAATCATCTAGCTTAGCCTCTTGTGTACTTTTTCCAACTCTGAAATATCTTTTTTGAGATATGCTGACCAGAAAATCATGGAATACTCCAAATGAGTCCTCACCAAAAATCTATACAGGTACATTACAATACTGGCCATTTTATTCTCATTCCCTCTCCTAATAATGCCCATCGTGGAGTTTGTCATTTTCACTGAATCAACATTTTCATCAAAGTACCACTACAACCTCAAGAACCCTTTCCCTCTCAGTCTCTCCTAGTCAATCCCTGCTTAAATTTTCCTGGATGCATTGAGAATAGCGATTTTATCGGAGTGTGTGGGAGAGCACAGCGCCGACAGCTGCTTGAGAGCTGCGCTCTGAGTGACCGTTCGTTTCTTCAGATTAAAAGGGTCTCTGAACAATCAGAGACCACCCCACACTCCGGGGGAGGAGCAGTGGGGGGCAGGGGGCTTGAGCTGAGGTTTCAGTGAGAAGACAACTCACTGGGAGTCCTCATTATCTCGCCCTGAAGCAATCCGGAGGAGCAATCCGGAGGAAGTGAGTAGAGCTGTTGCTACCACGAGCCAAGAGACTGACAAGTGGATTTTAAATTGAGCACATAAACGTGAGTGAAAGAAACTGTTCTGTGTTCTCAAAGCAAAGACTGTCGCATCTGTAGCCCCTAATAAATTGGAAAAATCTCCCCAATTCTACTTAACTAGCCAGAACTGAAGGGAGAACTTTCCAACTTTGGTGATGTTTTGGCAGAGTAGAGGGGAACAGCTGGGCAAAATACCAACGAACTGTTAAAAGGAGTGCAAGAGGAAGAGAGACTTTAAAGAGAAGTATTGGAATTTTGGGAGATATTATTTGTGGATGTATAAATAGCTAGCAAGGCCCCAAAATTTTCTTCAATCTCAATTTTTCCCTCCATCAGGAGGAAATTTGGAAATTTAATAAAGACTAAAAGTGCTTGCTATGTCCATAATTGACTATAATTGACTATTGAAGGTTTTAAAATGGACTCCCCCCCCTCCAACGGAGCGTGGTTGTGTATGGAACTGCTGGGAAAAGATGGAGACCTTGAACAAATAATAACAAAGTCTAGGCGTGTGGCCAAGGGATACTGGCGACTCTCCAGCACTGGGCAGTGAACCAGAATTGGGCTTAAACCATAATACGAAGATAACAGATTCTGGGAAGACAGCCAGATGGGGAAAAACAATAAATAAAGAGACAATAGTAAAATAGGTTAGAATTTGTATAAAGCTCAGAGAACAATCAGCAAAATGTCATCTGTTAAAACTGTTCACACTACGAAGACTACACAATCTTCACCAGGGACGGGGGGGGGTGACTGTTAGTAAATTAGCAGCATCAGTGCAACAAAAAATGCAGAGCATGGTGGTTGAGGCAGTCAATCCAATCAAAGGTCAGATGGACCAAACTTTAAGACAAATAACACAAATCACAGAACAATTCACAAATAGTATGCAAGCCATTCAAAAGCAGATGGCTGAAAATTCAAAGGACATAGCAGAGCTGAAGAAAAACAATGAGAAGACAGAGAAGAAGATTAAAGCGGTGGAAGAGGACACAAGAAGGATGGAAGAGGACACAAGAAGATGGAAGACAAAAAACGGGATTATGAACAAGAGCTTATACGACTGCAGGTGGAAAAAGCGGCATACTCCAGAACATTCCAGAGGAAAAAGATGAAGACCTGCCAGGGAAGATGGCTGAACTACTGGCAGACCATATGGGCATGGGAAAAGATGAAGTGGAAAAAGAGTATGATCAAGCATTTAGAATGAACTCAGCCTATGCAAGACGGATGAAAGTTCCACGGGAAATACAAGTACGCTTCTATAAGAGGATGGTAAGGGACAAAGTACTGAGGGAAGTAAATGCGAAACCATTAGTGAAAGATGGAACTGAAATAAAAGTTTTGAAGGAAATCCCATGGAGGGTAAGGGAAAAAAGAAGAGAATATTCTAAATTAACATGGCTACTGAAGAAAAGAAAAAACCAGAGGGCATGGTTTTTACCTATCAAGGGGAAAAATACTGGATCACATCTATCTTTAAAGCGGAAGACTTTCTAGGAAAATATGGGGAAGAACTTGGAATGGAAGAGGAGGAAGGAGAATAATAATAATAATAATAATAATAACAGGAAGGGGAGAGAAAAGAAGAGGATCTACAGGTGGAAGGAGCAGAAGCCAATTTTAATCCCAAAGAGAAGAGACCAGGCTGTCCGAAGGAAATCTCCGATTGGAACGCGGTACTGGACAAAGGTGAAAAGACACCAACAGAATGGCAAAAACAATGGATAAAGGGAAACTTAGAATACTCCCAGTAAATGTAAATGGATTGAATGGACCACAAAAAAGAAGAAGGATTGCATTTATACTCAATCTCTGTTTCCTATTAATTAGCCATTTTTTGATCCACAAAAAGACTTGTCCTTTTATCCTGTGACTATTGAGCTTACTTAGGAGCCTTTGGCCCCTGCCATACGGGGGGAAATTGATGCGGCCAAAGTGTGGCTTTTTAAAGACGCACCAAAAAAAGAAGAAGAAGAAGAGATTGGATTTATTCCCCGCCCTTCACTACCCAAAGGTGTCTCAGAGCGGCTTACAAACTCCTTTCCCTTCCCCTCCCAACAACAGATACCCTGTGAGGTAGGTGGGGCTGAGAGGGCTCTGACAGAAACTGCTCTTTTTCAAGAACTCTTATCAGAGCTACGGCTTGCCCAAGGTCATCCAGCCAGGTGCAAGTGGAGGAGTGGGGAATCAAACCCAGTTCTCCCAGATTAGAGTCCATGCACTTAACTACTACACATTCTTTCCGGCCTGATCCCGTGAGCCACTGCACAGTTGCTCCCCGGCACGATCAGATGCCGGAGGGAAAGACACAGAAGGGAGCGCGAGGCAGACGGCTGTGCATGTGTGCATATGCGCAGTTCGGCTGGGAGCCTCGAATGCTCCTGAAGACGGGCGCTCCTGCGATCCGACGGCCGCGCTTGCTGCGGCATTTGTGGTAAGTCCTTCTCTTTACTAGGTTCTTTTTTGCTCCGCGTTACTGGGCTGAAGGGACGAATCGGGGACGGGTGTGCACCGCTTCCCAGATGTTGCGGTTTGATCGCACCCGTTTGCTGCAACCCTGATTTGTCCCTCTTCTGGGCCTAAACCTCCAGTGTGACCGGGGCCACAGATGGGTTTTTTTTGCTATATGCTCCTCATATTCCCTTTTTGCCTGCCTGATCACAGACTTGCATTTTATTTGCCACAACCTGTGTTCTTGTTTATCAACCTCACTGAGACTAGTTTTCCACAGCTTAAAGGAATCCTTCTTACCTTTTACAGCTTTCATTATTTTGTTTGTTAACCATGCAGACCTTTTTCTATACCTATTTGTGCCTTTCCTAACCTGCAGTATATATTTTTTCTGAGATTCTAGGATTGTAGTTTTAAATAGTCTCCAAGCTTCCCCAATGGTTTTGACCCTTTCTACTTTTCCTTTCAGTTTCTTCCTCACATGTCCTCTCATATCAGAGAAGTTACCCCTTTTAAAGTTAAAAGTGGTTGTTTTGGTCTTTTGGGGCAACTCCCCATTTATACAAATGTTAAACTCAATAACATTATGGTTACAGTTCCCAAGTGGTGCAATCACCTTTACATCTCTCACTAGGTGCTGGGCATTACTTAGGACCAAATCCAGGATCACCTCTCCCTTGGTAGGTTCTGTGACCATCTGTTCCATAGCACAGTCATTGAGAGTGTCTAGAAACTCAATATCTTTTTCCCGACTTGAACACATATTGACCCAATCAATGTGTGGGTAGTTAAAATCACCTATTACGACACAGTTTTTAAATAATATTATATAATTCTGGAAAGAATGTATAAGTTTAAACATAAAAATGTGATTGAATGATAAATAGCAGATTCCTTTCCTGCACACTGAAGAAAAAGATAAAATAGAAATAGCTTTGGATTTTTACCTAAGAGACAAATGAGGAATAACTTGATAATATTGATGAATGTGTTAGAATACTATGAACTACACCATGAGAAACAGATGGCAATAATCTTTTTGGATGCAGAGAAAGCATTTGACAATGTTAACTGGACCTTCATGTTGGAGACGCCTCGCATGCTAGATGCAGGAGAAAGCTTTATTACTATGATTCAAGCAATATACAGTGAACAAAAGGCGAAAGTTATGGTCAATGGAGAAATTTCAAATAATGTTGAGATCCAGAAAGGTACGAGACAAGGATGCCCTTTATCCCCACTTTTGTTTATTATGGTACTGGAAGTTATGAATGAAGCCATCAGAAAAGAGAGTAAAATAACTGGACTTTAAGTGAAGAAAGAACACTTTAAAATACTAGCATTTGCAGATGATGTGGCATTAATACTTGAAAACCCAATACTTGTCTTGAAGGACAAGATTGAAGCGTATGGAGCTGTGACGGGTTTCAAAATAAATATAGAAAAAACTAAAATTATAACTAAGAACTTGGACAACAAACAAAAAGAAAAGTTACAAGAAATTATAAGATGTCAGATTGTAAAAAAAGCTAAATATTTAGGAATTACAGTTACAAATAAATGTAGTACACTCTTTGAAGACAACTATTAAGTATTGCTACAAAAATCTAAACAAGACTTGGACAAATGGAAAAATCTGCAACTTTCCATGATGGGGAGAATCGCTACAATAAAAATGAATATTTTACCTAGATGGATGTTTCTCTTTCAAACTATTCCGATACTACAAAACCAAAACTTGTTTAAACACTTAGACCAGATGATATCTAAGTGTATATGGCAAGGGAAAAGGGCACGAATAAGATTGAAAATGCTACATGATGTAAAAGAAAGAGGAGGGTTTGGATTACCGAATTGGTTATTGTATTATAGAGCTGCAACATTAGTATGGATTAAAGAATGGATTACTTTAGAAGGTAAGAGACTTTTAAAAATTGAGGGCCATGATTTACTGCTAGGATGGAATGCTTTTTTGTGGTATGAAAAAGCAGGCCCTCAAAAATATTTTAAACAGCATTGGCTGAGAGCAGCATTATTAAAGGTTTGGGACCCTATACATAAAAACTTTTATACTAAAAGATCAAGACTGACTATACCTTTAGAGGCATTTACCTTACCTAATGTACCTAATGTATATGTGGGAGAAGAAAAAGACAATCTGAAATTACCAGAACAATTATCCCGTTAACTCCAGAGATACTGTTATTGAATATATTTCTGAAAGACTTTGATAAAGCACATAGGTATTTGATAGTTCATATGACAGCTGCAAGGATAGTATATGCCAAATATTGGAAAATAATGGAAATACCAATGAAACAAGAGTACGTGAACAAGCTATTTGAAACGGCGGAAAATGACAAACTGACACTTGAAATGAGAGCCGGTACAGAATGGACTTTTCAAAAAACTTGGAAGAGATTCTATGATTGGTATAATGTAAATATAATTGATACATAAATGTAGTAATTTGAGAATGCAGAAAAGATAAGCTTAGTAAAATAGATAATGAATTAAAAAATCTAATAAGCAGAAGAAATAAAGTCTCTTGTTATATGTTGTGGGGGGTAGTTGGGGGTTGTTTGTATGTATGTCTGTAGTATATAATGGAAAAAAATAATAAAAGTGTACCCTTGGGTACTTTAAAAAAGAGAGAGAGAGAAAGAAGACCCTGATGCTGGGAAAGATTGAAGGTAAAAAAGAAGAAGGGGATGTCAAAGGATGAGATGGTTAGACAGTGTTATCGATGCAACGAACATGAAGTTAAGCAAACTCCAGAGCATGACGGAAGACAGGAGGGCTTGGCGTGATGTGGTCCATGGGGTCGCAAAGTGTCGGACTCGACTGTGCGACTGAACAACAACAAATCCTCTGCTGGTGAAATCTGTCACATTTCAGGTGTTCAGCTTTGTCTAGAGCATGCTCGATATATGTCAACATGCTCCTAATTTGTAAGGAATCCTGAATGAGAGAAGGGATCCAGAGAACTGTGAGCAGAGCTCTGCTCCTTGCCTAAATCTTCCTCATCTCCCTTTCTTCCTATAGCTTGCTCCATCCCTTGAACATCATCAGGGATTTACAAAAGGAGGATAATTATAGAAATACCTGGTTAAATCAAATAGACAAGAAACTGAACCTCCTTGGCCTCCCGATATCAACACCCAAGAATATATCCCAGCAAGAAGCATGGAGACAGATCAGATCGAAAGCAAGTAATTGGGATAGGGCTAGTACCACTGCACGTGCCAGGCGTGTGTGTTCTCCTCTAGCTCTGGGCATTCCTCCTTCGCCGACCCTTCCATCCTATCTAAGCCATTTTACCACCCCCTCTCATAGATTTGCTTTTACTCTTGCAAGATTAAATGCTGTACCATCTGCAGAATTAAAGGGACGTTTCTCACAAACTTCGTATTCAGACAGGCTTTGTACCTGCACTTATGGCGAGATTGAGACGCTGACACATCTCCTTTTGTTTTGGTTAGCTCTTAGGTCATATTGGGTATATCCAATTTTATCTAAATACCATCTTCCACTGGAGCCATGGGTGGTCTCTTATCTGCTGACAGATACTGACCCAACAATCACCATTTCAATAGCAAAATACTTAGCTATTATAATAGCATTGAAGCATAAATAATTGTTGCTAAGGGGAGGTGTGCACTTTTTGGTTCTAATTGTTTTCAATTTTTTCAATTTTATGACTGCAATGTCTTATATTTTAAACCTTTATGCACTTTATATTTTAATTGGATGTGAAATGTTTATATTTTAATTGGATGTTAAATGTTAACAGTTTTAAACTCTTACATTGGTATTTCACATGTTTGTTGTATTCTGTGAGTGTGCTTGAGACCATTGGTCATGTGAGCTAAATAAATACATTGAAAATTGAACAGCAGCTTAGGAGGCCAATTTGAACAAGTTATAAAGAAGTCTTGCAAGGGAAACAGAACTCAACCTGGCAAAAAGAGAATACATAATGATGGAAGGGAGTTGCGGCCTAAGATAGGCAGAGGAGTGGTGTGGGAACACCTAGTTTTTAAAAAATGAAATCTCAGGGCCAGATGAATTGCATTCAAAGTATTAGAAGAACTTGGTGATGCAATTTCCAAGTCTCTGTTCATCATTTTTGAGAATTCTTGGAGAACAGGTGAGGTGCCAAAAGATTGGAGGTGGGCAAATGTTGTCCCTATCTTCAAGAAGGAGAAAAGGGGCCCTGACCTGGATAGCTCAAGCAATCCTGATCTCATCAGATCTCGGAAGCTAAGCAGGGCTGACCCTGGCAAGTAATTGGAAGGGAGACCTCCAAGGAATACCAGGACTCAGGATGCAGAGGTATCAAGCCACCTCTCTGAAAACCATCCAAGTCCTCAAGAGGGGTCATCAGAAGTTTCCATGACTTTCAGGCATGCAAGCACACACAAAATACCCACCAAAAAAAAGGAGAAAAAGGAAGATCCGGGTAACTGCTGACCTGTCAGCTTGATGTCCATACCTGGAAAGGTTTTAGAACAAATCATCAAGCTGTGATTACTAAGAGCTAGCATGGGTTCCCCAAGAACAAGTCTTGTCAAACTACATTATCCCCTTTATTGAGACAGTTACTATTTTGTTGGATCAGGGGAATGCAGTGGACACAGTTTATCTTGATTTCAGTAAGGCTTTTGATAAGGTTTTACATTATATTCTTGTCAACAAGTTGGTAAAATGTGGTTTGGATCCTACTATTGTTAGGTGGATTTGTAACGGATTGACAGATCACACCCAAAGAATGCTTGTTAAAGGTTCCTCATCCTCTTGGAGAGGAGAGACAAGTAGATTGCCTCAGGGATCTGTCCTGGGTCCTGTGTTGTTCAACATCTGAAGGAATAGAGGAGATGTTCATTAAATTAGCAAATACAGTAGAAGACACAACCAAGATACTGAATGATCTTGACAGGCTGGAAAACTGGGCTAAACTAGCATAAGGAATTTCAACAGAGATAAATATGAAATTCTGCATTTTGGAAGAAAAAATCAAATGCATAGTTATAGGATTGGCAGTAGTACATGTGAAAAGGATCTAGGTGTCTTAATAGACCATTCACTGAACATGACTCAGCAGTGTAATGCGGTAGTTGAAAAGGCAAATGTGATTTTGGGCTGCATCAACAGAAGTATAGTGTCCAGATCACACTAAGTGATAAGGTGACTTTACTCAGCTGTGGTTAGACCTTACTTGGAGTACTGTGTCCAGTTTTGTGCACCACAGTTTAGGAAGAATGTTGACAAGCTGGAACACATCCAGAGGAGGGCAATGGAGATGGTGAGAGGTCTGGAGACCAATTCCTGTATGGAAAGGTTGAAGGAGCTGGGTATGTTTAGCCTGGAGAGGAGATGACTGAGAGGTGATATGATAGCCATCTTCAAGTATTTTAAGGGCTATCATATAGAGGATGGGGAGGAGTTGTTTTCTGTTGCCCCAGAAGGTTGGACCAGAACTAACAGATTGCAATTAAATCCAAAGAGTTTTGGGCTAAACTTAGGAAGAGCTTTCTGACAATTAGAGTGGTTCCTCAGTGGGACAGGTGGCATTTCCTCATATACCCAGTGTAATGCTGATCACTACTTGGAGGTCAGGAAAGATTGTTCCTCCAGGCCAGATTAGCTCAGGGATCCTGGAGGTTTTTTGCCTTCCTCTGGGCTTAGAGCAGGGGTCACTGGGGAGTGGGGGGAAGGTAGTTGTGAATTTCTTGCATTGTGCAGGGGTTTTGGACTAGCTGACCCTCGAGATTCCTTCCAGCCCTATGTTTCTGTGAGTTTCCCCCTGAAGGGGATAAAGTGGATTCTCCTCTTTGCAAAGCCTACTTTGGATCCCAAACCATGATGTTTTCCAAAGTACTGGTGCCAGTCCATACCATGATTGTGCCATACCTGGAGGCTTGCATGTAATGTTGTTCAACATCTACATGCACCCCTTGCCCAGATTGCATGGAGACATGGGCTGGGATGTCACCAGTATGCAGATGACACCCAGCTCTATCTGTTGTTGGGCGGCCAGTCTGACTCTAGACTGGAAGATCTGGACCTGGCGTTACAAGATATGGCTGGATGGCTTAGGCTGAGCCAACTGAAATTGAATCCAACAAAGTCGGAGGTCCTGTGCCTGAGTCGGGGTGGACCGAGTGTAGGGATCCCACTCCCAACCTCCGATGGGGCTCTGTTGATGCCAGTGCCAGAGGTTAGGAGTTTGGGAGTGCTCTTGGATGCCTCCTTAATCATGGAGGCCCAGGTAGTAGCCACTGCCAAGTCTGCCTTTTACCATCTGCGGCTGATTAGGCAGTTGGTTCCCTTCCTTGTATGCAACAACTTGGCAACAGTGATCCATGTGATGGTCACCTCAAGACTGGACTACTGTAATGCTCTCTACATGGGGCTGCCCCTGTCACAAATCTGGAAGCTACAACTAGAAGAAGAGATTGGATTTATACCCCACCCTTCACTACCCAAAGGTGTTTCAGAGCGACTTACAAACTCCTTTCCCTTCCCCTCCCCACAACAGACACCCTGTGAGGTAGGTGAGGCTGAAAGAGCTCTTGACAGAAACTGCTCTTTTTCAAGAACAGCTCTAATCAGAGCTACGGCTTGCCCAAGGTCATCCAGCCAGGTGCAAGTGGAGGGAATCAAACCCGGTTCTCCCAGATTAAGAGTCCGCGCACTTAACCACTACACCAATGCGGGAGCACATTCCGCCTGTGCTGAAGGCATTGCACACTGCACTGATAGCATACTGAATTCACTTCAAGTTTGCTTTTTCTTACCTTTAAAGCCCTTTATGGTCAGGGACCTACATACCTGAAGGGCTGCCTTTCCCCACATGTTCCCCAGAGAGCACTGCAATTAGGGTCCCAAAACCAACTGACCCTCCCCGGACCCAAGGATGCCAGGCTGGCTATAACCAGGGCCAGGGCTTTCTCAGTGGTGGCTCCTCTCTGGTGGAAGATATCCAGAAGAGATCAGGAAGAGATCAGGGCCCTGCGGGACCTTATGCAGTTCTGCAGGGCCTGCAAGACAGATCTCTTCCACCAGGCTTTCAATTAGGAGCCTCCCCTGACAAAGAGCCCTGCTCCCTGAAGACATTAGAACAGCTTGTGCCAGCTGCACAACGATCAGATCTATGGGCTGACCGCTAGGATAGAGTACTGAAGGTCGGGTGCCATCTTTTAATTCTGTTAATCATTTGATAATCATTAGCATTATAATGATAGCACTTTTAAATGCTGGATTGTTTTATATGGTTTTAGGATCATTTCAATTGTCTATTGGTTGTTTTTATTCTTTTCTAAGCCGCCCTGAGCCGGCTTTGGCTGGGAGGGCGGGGTATAAATCTCAGAATAAATAAATAGTGTCTTTATTTTGATATATTTTTTGAGCTGGGGAGGTTTAGAAGCTCTGTGGGGGGCATCACAAAACAAAGCACAGTAGCTAACCAATGGCTCTTTCTCTGTAGTCTGCAGTGTGACAGCACAGAGAGCTAGGGAAGGACTCGCTGTAATATAGCTGGGTTTTTCCTCTAGATTTTTTTATCAGCTCCCATGACGCAAAATCCACTTCTGTACTGTTCCTGTTCTGGTTTTCTCGGCTCAGTCAGTGGAACGTTAGTGACAGTCTTTTAAGCCCATCCATCCCAAAACGGACTTCTAAACTAGCAGCAGACAGCAATGCATCTCAGGTAACCATAGAAACTACCAGCAACTAGGACACAGCTGAAGGCTGCCATGTTTTGTTCTCCCCTCCCCTCACACCCTTTTAATTTTTTTTTCATTCAAAGTCTTTTTTCATTTGCCATGTAATAGTTTTTACACTACATAAAACAGTACTCTCCTCAATGGTTGCTTCCAATGCTGTCTAAGTAGCAAAACACATTGTGGGGGATGATAATCACTGACATCTGGGCTCATATGTATTCATATTTGCTGCAGGGAAAGATGACTGTTTCACTCCCAACCACATACAAGAACTGGATGTCCTCCTTCCAGATTACAAGACTTTGTCAAACTTTTCAAGGAGAATTTTACAACATAGAAAAGAGACCAAATAAAGCCAACAAAACTCTCTCATATTATCCTTAATTTGTCATGACTTAAAAAGGAAGCCTAAGAGATTTACACAGAAGTAAATCCAATTTTCTTCTTTGGGGCTTACTTTTAGGAAAGTTTTCTTAAGGTTGCACTGTTATTCTTAGCAAGACAATCTGAGATCTGTTAGCAGGGCTAGCTGAACCCTTTTTGCTGCTCCAGAGGGAGTTCAGCATGGCAGGAGGCTGCCCCCCGCCCCCATTTATGCCCTTGCTGTCTGGCTCCAAGATAGCCCATCTTGGAAACATCCCTCCCTCCCAAGTGCCCCCATCAGCTCTAAGGCAGGCTGCAGTGATATGAATGGTGAGGGTACATGCTGCACCTGTGCTGCTCCAGGCAAGCTGTAGAAATGCTCTGTACCCACTGGAGCAGGGTGGCAGAGGCCCAAAGAGGAAGAGAGTGCATTCTTCCTCCTACATACCCTGCAACCTGCCTTGGTCCTGGTCTGGAAGTTGGCACAAGACATGCCAGTTGCATCATCTTAGATGGTGCTCCCTCCAAATTGGCATCCTAGGCAACCACTTGGGCAGTAAACATGGATCTGCCTATTAGTCAAGGGAACCTTGTATTTAAATGTCATGAAAGCAGTATAACATCTGTACTGTGTAAATTCAACTGATTATTCAAAAAACGCAGGACTAAACTTGGCAAGTGTTCTAGATTATTCAGCTGTGATAAAATATGTCCTGTTTCATTATGATCTACAACAGTACTATATTTTAAGAGACACTTGAGCTATCGAGAGGAAGAGGAAGAGGAGGAGGAAGAGATTGGATTTATACCCCACCCTTCACTCGGCATCTCAGAGAGGCTTGCAAACTTCCCCCCCTTTCCCTCCCCACAACAGACACCCTGTGAGGTAGGTGGGGCTGAGATAGCTGTGAGAGAACTGTCCTTGAGAGAACAGCTCTGACAGAACTATGGCTTGCCCAAGGTCATCCAGCAGCTGCAAGTGTAGGAGTGGGGATTTAAATCCGGTTCTCCCAAATAAAAAACCAGGATCACGAAACTGCCGGGGAAATTGGGCGAAGCCGCGAGTCAAAATGCAGCCCTGCAGCTTCAGGTGTGAAATTGACCAATAGTATCGGGGCAAACGGCAGCGCAACATCGAGGCAGCTCTAGTGCGAAATCAGCCTTGGACTTTTGAGATTCCTGAGGATCCACATGTATGGTCAAAAAGTGGCCGAATTTATGATGTTTCAGATGACTTTTGTTGCTGCAGTTTAAAAAAATATTGAAAATATATCCAAGTGAGGGCCAAGGATTCTTCCTAAATCCTCTGGCACACAGAAATGTTTCCTATAGTTTGGGCCTCTTGATAATTCTTGCAGTGATATAAAAATGTCATGCTGAGGAGTCTTCATCGGTGACCACTTTAGACCATACCACTGAAGGTCTTACACAGTGGCACTCTCACCCTGCAATGCCTAAATTAGCAGTGCGCAGCTAAAGTGCATTAACAGAAAAACCATTAGCACAAAGCATAAATTTTTTTAAAAAAGTTTAAAATGCTGGGTCTTAAGGAATATAATTTGACCCACAGAAAGAACACAGGGAATTTGACCCACAGGGAAAGAACAGGTAGAGAAAGAGGTACTTTTCTCCCTTTCTCACAATACAAGAACTCGTGGGCACTCCATGAAATTGCTGAGTGGTCGGGTTATAACGGATAAAAGGAAGTACTTCTTCACCCAAAGAGTGATTAACACTTGGAATTCACTGCCACAGGAAGTGGTGGCGGCTACAAGCATGGACGGCTTCAAAAGGGAATTAGATAAGCATATGGAGCACAGGTCCATCAGTGGCTATTAGCCACAAGGTATAGATAGGGACTCTGGGGCAAGTGATGCTCTGTCATCTTGGTGCTTGGGGGGGTCAACAGTGGGAGGGCTTCTAATGTCCTGGCCCCACTGGTGGACCTCCTGATGGCACTGGTATTTCTGGCCACTGTGTGATACAGAGTGTTGGGCTGGATGGGCCTTTGGCCTGATCCAACATTGGCGTCTCTTATGTTCTTAACAACATTAAGCATAAAATAAAATTTAAAAACATCCAGAATTTAAGATATTTTAACAAGATAGGGGGGAGGGGGTAGAATGGAGAATCTGGACAGACCATCCTTTATTATGCAGATTGCTTGCTAATGGCCAGAGATGATGCATTAATATTTTCTCAATGGGTGCTAATGATTATTAGAGGGTTTTTAGAAAGACCGATGTGTCTACAATGAATTCAGAGGGAGAGGAGGAGGAGGTGTGGTGTGCAGAAGCAGCTGCATTTTTAAATTCAGGCAAAGACAGAAGATTCAGCTGTAAAGAAAGCTTTGGACAGGATGTGTGTCAGTATACTTGTGTGCATTGGAAACATGATGCAGGATGACTGACTGTGTTGCCTGCTTTAGGAATTGGCTTCCTTGACAAGGGCTCTGGCTGTATATCCAAAAGTTCCACAGGATGCTGTACCTGGCACAATTGCCACTGGGCTTCTAGCTGGCAGAGGAAATTATGTGGATAACAGTATTCTTTAGAACAGCTTCATTTTCGTAGGAACTTTGGTTGAAAATTGAAGACATCTTAGAGCACTAAGATTGATGCTGTTCTGTTTTTCTTGTTTGATTACTGCATATAAGCTTTTCCAGTTTAATTTGCTGAAGTGTGATATATATTTTTAAATAAGGTCTTCTAGAGCATAAGTGAATCCTAGTAGTTGCATTTGTCATTGACTGAGTTCAGTTATCAGATGCATATCAATTTTCATATCAAGTATTGAAGTCACAGCTAAAGAAAACTTTTTATTCCATTTTGGAATGGCATGCCAGATGTGTAGATTTCTGCTTACATGAGCAAAGTAGGTCTAGTTACTGAGGAGCAGCTACCTACAAAAAAATTTCAGATTCATAGTATGTGCATTATAGATTGCATTTAGTTTAGCACAGCTTTGCACAGTCACTAGAGGATGCCAAAATCTGGTATTTAAAGGTATCATTACATATATTTAAACAGCTGCATGGCAGCATGGGTTTACTCTATCACACAACTAAGTACCATAATCTTCATTTCATCAGAGCTGTTGCATTTTGCAAGCCTCAGAAAAACAAAACCTTGCTGATGAGAAGAAATAGGCAGTATAATACTGCCATCTAGGGCAAGAGATGAATCACTGCACAATTCTATTAGAGGAACAAGCTTATTGTTTTTACAGTGCTATCCTAAGCAAAGTTACACCCTTCAAAGCCAATTGACTTAGTGGTTTAACTGTTTAGGCTTGTATGATTAGAGACTATATTTTTTCAGAAATGTGGATTTAATATTTGCTTCTTGCTATCTTGCTATTAGGATTAGGTGTGTGCGAGAAAGAGACTGACATCACCTGGCTTCCATAGAACCTGAGAAGACACCCTGCTGTAGCCTGGAGTTTGTCCTAGTCTGACAGCAACCCACTGCTACTGCTATTGGTCAGTGTCTGCGTTATTACTGATCACAAGATGTTTCCTCTCTCCTACAATGCTTTGATATGAAATCATTTTAAAAGGGGTTCCATTCTTCTATTGCAGCAAATAGGTACCCCCCATGAGCTTTAATGTCACCCTTTAGAAAAATCTGTCCCCAAAGTAAAAGATGATCTTTTCCCTTGCACCCAATTTCTTTGAAGGACATATATGCTGCTTTCTCTCTCCCTTTCCCAAGCATTAAAGCATACTTTTTAAAGCAGCACATTGAAAGGATAAATGATTGTGCACTGTAACAATTTAAATCTGAAAACCAACTAGAAAGATAACGTTGGATTTGAAGTGGTGTAAGGTGTGAACAGTGATCAAAATCAAACAGAAAGCTGCCCATAAAGTTGTCTTCATCAAGCTAAATGTTTAGAGGGGCAGGGAGAGGAAAAAGATGTTTCATGCCATGATCTTGAGGACTTTTTGCATCCTTCTGTTTGGATAGATCCACAGATTTAGGCAGTGGAAGTGTTAGGGCACACGGCAGAGATGGTATCATTGGCCTTCTGAGAGATGAAATCAATGATGACTTCATTGTTAACAGAAAACCCACTGGTCCTTTAAAAACCAGAGAGCAGAAGAAAAACATTGTCCTTCTATTAACTATACTGGAAATTAATTTTATATGATGGATTAGGTAAATGGAAGCCAAATGGTATAACATTACCTATAAAGCAGTTTCCCCCCCAGATCATCTTCCTACAGCTAAGAAAGTCTCAGCATCATGGGCTGAACTCTTTTTTCTTCTCCTTTTTCAATTTAAAAAAATCCAGCCTGGTAAAGAGTTTTGGAACACTCAAAAGCTTGCACACAGTTTTATATCATTCTGGGTTTAAATGATATTTTACAGAATTTATTTTATTTATTTACTTTATACCCCTCCCATTCTGCCCATTGAGGACCCAAGAGGTAAGTGTACCGTTCTCTTCTCCTACATTTTATCCACACAATAACCCTGTGAAGTACGTTAAGTGGAGTGTGTGACTGGCCCAAGGTCACACAGTAAACTTCTATGGCAGAGTGACCCAGACTCACATTGCCTCTCCAGTAGTATTATATGACTTTTCTTTTTGGACCAACATGACTTCTTGGAACTTCTCAAAAAGAGCAATTAATTTAGATTAAAGGAGGTAAAAAAATCTCTTCAAGATGCTTGGAAGTTATTTAATATCAGTAAGAGTTCAGATAGAATATATACCTCAAACTAGGAAATGCATCACAGAATCTAAGAAAATTGGCATCACGGTCAGCAAGCAAAGTCAATGAAGCTGTGAAACACAAAAATAGCTCCCTTTATAAGTGAAAGCCTTCCCCTGATAGTATGAACAAGGAGTGCATGTTCTGGCAATACAAGTGTAACTGACAATAAGGTGAACAAAAATAATTTTAGCATATTGATAAAAGACCCTGTTGAAACAAAGCTAAGAATATTGTCATATATTAGAAGTAGGAAATTGCCATCCACAAGCTCCACTGTCTCTCTGGCCAAAGGAGCGAAGGGATTGCTAAAAGAAGAAAGATTGTAGAGAAGCTAATTCTTCTCTTCACTGTGGAACATGTGGGGTAGTGAGCCATCCCAGAAGTGCTATTTTCAGGCGGAGGAGGAGTTCTCCCAGATCAGAGTCTGTGCTCCTAACCACTACACCAAACTGGCTCTGCTTAAAACGTACAGAGAAGGGATGAGAGATGATGTTCTGGGGTTAAAGGACAAATTAAACTAATAAGTCACAGTCTAGATTGCACATACCTGAGGTTTCTTAAGAAAGTCAAATATGAAATTGTTAATCTCCTAAAAATAACATGCAATATCATTAAAATCTCCCTTTCAGATATCTGAAAAATAGCAAATGTAATGCTGATTTTTTAGATAGGAATCAAGGAGAGATCTGGAAAATTACAGATCACTTTGCCTGATGTTTGTTCTGTATAAACTGGGAGGAGCCATGATTAAAAATAGAATTATTACACACAAGTCCTATTAAGACAGAATCAGCACAGCTTTTACAAAGGGAAGTACTGCTTCACCGATCTTTAGGGGTTCAAGAGCATTCATAACCAAGTGTCTAAGGGTGAGATTCTAGATGTTGTATACTTGGACTTCCAAAACAGTTTTGACAGTCACCAAAGGTTCCTGTATAAGCAGGCATGGAATAGTCTAGATCTATGTTAACACAAGAAGAGTTTGAAAATTTCAGCATATCAGATTCATGCTACAAGTTTAACAGAATTACAAAAATATTTCTAAAGCAAACAAATCAAGTTGTCTATTACAGTTTGTATAAACTGTTCTTAAAACATGTCAGAATGTGACCAAGTAAAAGGCTTCTTAAAAACCCAATAAAACATGTAAGGAAACCAGATGATTATAATAATTCACTTTATTACATTTACTTAAATTATATATCTGGGGCATGCACAATAAAATTGCCACAATTAATCATTACTGCATTACAGTGAGTAATTATTTGAAACCTGACTTTAATAAAAAGTATTTAACACCTTGACAGCCCAATTTAAACTGAGCATTCTTCACTCATCTAGTTCTATGATATTCCACATTAAATTTACATCCAAAAGTTGGCACAAATGGCAACCTTTGCCTGAGAGGTCATGTATGAAGAATATCCCAGCATTCATTAAAACATCTTATTAGTGAGGAAGAAAAACTGTATTACATCTTGATAATCTTCTGTTTGATCAGTTGAAAAAGTCTTCAGAAGTCGATAAAAATATCACCGCTAAAACCCTATATAGTAATCATATTCATTTTATATCAAGCCTGCATCAGAGTCATTTCATAAAATCAAACTTAGATTAAAAGACATCCATTTTTTATAAATAGGAAATTATTCCCTATAGTTTTATTAACTACTAGATTGTAGATTATAGAAAGTGGGAAAAGATACAACTCATAATCTCAACAAACCCTCACACATTACAGGTGATAGTTTTAAAAGTATAAACAGCAAATAATCATAGCAGCAGTTTTCATTATTTTGATAAGATTATA
>NW_015171506.1:273797-289288 GCF_001447785.1 Gekko japonicus | reverse complement strand
TAATTTCAGGGTAAGCAGGGTACTGCAGGTTGCTCCTTCAATACCTTCCTTCTGAAGTCCAGAGAATGCCTGCATCTGCTTCTGGGAGTGCCTTGCTTAATTTAGATGTTTCAACCTGCCCCTGTCCATCCACCCCTGCTGGGAGCTGTATACCCCACATGCCCTCATTGAGGGAATAGCCCCTGCATAATCTGGAGTTTAAGGATGGCTAGATGTGCTGGGGCTGCAAATAAGTACCTGAACAGCACCTTGCATTGCTGCATTAAGTAACAAAGTTGTTTATGGAGTACATAAACTGTATTTGTTTTGAACCAATTCACTAGTTATTGGCTGTTATAATTATGTTCAAAGTGTTTCAAATGCTCCATTTAACAATTTTAGTTTATGCTGTGAAGTACTTCTTTGGAGTAGGGGAATCAAAACAAGCAACAACGGTACTTGTTTTGCTCAGCAAGTCACAAAATTAGACTATTCACCTTTTCCTGTGGAGTCTGTTCTGATTTATGAAATGAATCCAAGCAAACTCCACTCCTACTGCTCCTTCAAAATAAGAAAAGGTGGAGAGGGGTGAAATTCTGAAAATGGGACTTATCCAGGAAGCACTACACATGCAGAACTGCCCCCTTCAGAATCAGCTATTTTGTATGGCTTTCATATCTGCTTTGATTCATAAAATCATTAGGCAATATTAGGGAAAATGACAAAAAGCAGAATCTGACGAAGTTAGGTATATGCAAGAGTTATTGAATTTATGAGCATCTTGAGTATATGCATGCTTCTGGCCATCCTAAACACAGTTACACCCTGTACAATGGCTCTGTATAGGAACTGCACTGCTAGTGCCACATTCAGAATTAGACACAAACATACTTCACGTTCTCTGGATCACATCAGAAATAAATTTCAATATTATTTAATTTACATAAAGCTTCAGTCCAGACACACACCACCATCCTTCCTTAACATACACAGAACAGTATCAGCAACATATCCAGAACACATAGAACTCATTTTGACTATATGCATATTAAATAAAGAAATTAGCAAGTAAGTCACTAAGTATATATACAATGTAATGTTTATAGTTATGCTTAGCAATAATATATGCCAGTTTTCATACTATTTACTGCAGGAGGAAAATTTGAGTATGTACCTTAGATTATATTTTACGAATATATAAAACCATGATTCTCACAAGTATATTAGCTTTTATTCTCACATATATCAGAAGAATTGATAAACCCATGTCTGGATGGCAGGTAGTTGACTATATGCTTGACTGTGCCTCCATTGAAAAACAGTAATTCCCATACACAGACACTCAGTATTGGGATAAAGAGATCCTACCCAAACTTTCTCTCTAACATGCTAGTTACCTTTGTGCAAGTTTTTATTTTTTTATTTTTTGAAGGGTAAATTCTCAGTGCAATTCTAAGCAGAGCTGAATCTTTTTTAATCCCACTGACTTCACTAGACTTAGAAGGATGTAACTCTGTTTAGGCTTGCATTGTCAGTATCACAGTCTGGTTCAAATCAAGAGTATAGTAAAACTATGTAATTACATTGTATTTAAGGCTCAAGATATATACATGTACAGTACATGTATTTTCTTTAGTTCAGCTTTGCAAAATTTACCAATTCCTACAGTACTGCAAACATTTAAGAAAAAATTGTCAACACACACAAACAAACATATTTTAATAAAAGTGTATTTGTGTTTAGTAACTAACTTAGACAGTATCACAAAGAATGAGGTTTAGCTTCTGCCTTCTGACCACCAATAGCTTCTGATGCAATTTGTTGATTATAGGGATGAAGAAGACAAAAAGCCATGCAACAATATTTACCAGGCAGTCAAGAGGTAAAGCCATATCAGTGCAAAAGATGAAAACCAGACTCTTAAAATAAATCAGCTGTCAATTAATTTAAAAGCCAGAACATTTATTGTTTTTCAACCAGACTGACTGAAGTCAATTTGCTTGAGCAAAACTGCAAAGTTATAGAATCCATCCCATCCATCTTCCAAAAGCCACCATACTTCATTTCTTCTTTGTGTTTCAAGGATGTCTTAAGGCAAATGTGTCCTTGTAATTTCAGAGTCAGAAAGTCCATCTTCTTGAAGACTGGGCTCATAGTCACCAGCATTATTTGTCAATTCAACATCTGGCTCATCATTGCTTTCAGCACTATAATCCACTTCTTCAAGGAAGCGAGGCTCATCTTCTTCCATTACATATGTAGTGGGGCTAGAGCAAGAATACCGCGAAGAAGGTTTTAAGCCAGTTATACTGAAATGATCTGCATACTTCCTCACCCCCATTAGCATGGCAAATAATCCCCAGCAATACCACGTTAAAAAGAATTTAACTAAACTGGAACCAAAAAAGCATTAGAGTGGTAAGAGAATTATATACATTTATATGTAGACTGTTTAAGATCAAAGTAGGTGCTATAGAGGTGACCCATAAACACTCTCCCAACACAAATTAATTTTGCTGTTAGCTTTGTCAGGGGATCTATTATAAAATACAACATAGAAACACAAATTCATTAAAATATATTAAAAATTAATACTGTCTACTTCATCTAAGATCCATAAGAATATCACTTCCCTCCCTGGTTAGACCCATTATTTCAGGCTGCAACTCAGTCTTGGAACCACTTTACAAATATGGGGGTTATTTTTTGAAATCATTTATACCATTGATACAGACATAGATAAGAGATTCAACCGAGTTTATAAATAAATTACATGCAATAGGTAAAATTGGAATGGAGGTACTTCTGGTATCTTTAGATGTGGTATCTCTATTCACCAGCATTCCACAGGACGAGGCCTTAGAACTACTTGAAAAGACTACATAAAATGAAGCAATGTCATCCACCAACTTTCTGGTAGAGCTTGTTGATATCTCCATGACAAGGAATTACTTTACGTTCAACCATACATTCTATTGGCAAATTAAAGGGATTGCTATGGGATGCCCCACGGCTCCTGAGATTGCCAATTTATATATGTAAATTTTTGAGCAAGGATTTGTATACTCTAACAAAAATCCCCTCATAAACTGTATCTTTAAGTGGTGGAGATACATAGATGACATCCGCCTTATATGGGCAGGGAATCAATCATAGCTGTTAAAATTCCATACGGCTGAACCAACAAGATTTCAATATAAAATTTGACCTACATAGCGACAGACATCTAATTTTTTTGACATCATGGTGTATCTTGATGGCACAAAATTATCTACCAGACTTTATAAAAAACCTACTGATAAAAACTCGCTGCTAAAATTTGACAGTTATCATCCCTTGCATATCAGAAGGAACTTACCTTATAGACAATTTTTAAACCACAACATAGGCAGGATTTTTGAGATTATGGAGAAACTGTTCTGACACCTCAGATTTCCAGAGGGAATACTCAGTTTTAATTGATACCTTGGAAAAGAGAGGCTATCCTAGCCCTCACAAAAAACAGATGGCAACTTCTCCAAACCAGCAGAAAAGCTGATCTTGACAGGCTGGCCTGCCATTTATCTCTTAACTCAATAATGGTCAGACTCTCAAAAAGCATAAAACATAACTGGAATATATTGGATGGTATCTCTGGTTGTGAATATAAGCCTATAATCTGTTTTAAAAGGAACTCCAATTTCAAATATTTACTGGTCCATAGTGATACCTCTCTTAAAAATAACAAACAACAACTTTTACTGGGTATAGATTCACCCTCAAGTCATTTCAAGTGTGAAAATTGTTCCTAATGTAAATTTACATGTAATATTAAAGGATTTTCAAACCCTCTTGATAGAGGACAGTATGAATTAAGAAGTTTCATAAACTGCAACTCAAAAGGAGTGATATATGCCATCAGGTGCCTATGTAACAAACTTTACATAGGAAAAACCTCAAGGTGCTTAAAAACATGTATTTGTGAACATAAAAGTAACATATCTTTGGGAGTAACTGGAGCACCCTTGGTTTCATACTTTATAGAATGTAAACATACGCTCACAGATATTGTCTTTTGGGCTATGCAAAAAGTACCAGGCCAGAATGACAATTTGTTAATGAGAAAGGAGGGAGAGTGGATACTCAGATTAAGATCTTTGGTCCCTCTTGGACTAAATGAGACCCTGGACCTCCTTTACATATCTAGTCATGGTGACTAAGCATTTTTGAAACCATCAGTCCTCTAAGGGTTAAAGGGTGAATGGATGCATTACATCATACCTGGCTATCAAATATGGCCAGGTCTACCTTGCTCACCTTACTGTTCAAGGTGGGAGCTGAAAAATCTCTGTAGAAGGCATGCCACCAGTGTTCCCTCTAAGATGAGTTAGTGTGAGCTAGCTCACAGTTTTTTAGCCTCCAGCTCACACATTTTTGTCTTAGCTCAGGAAGGATGGCTTCAGAGCAAACTAGTTTATGCAGCAGCCAAATCGCTCGCTTGGAACTTTAATGCCAGTAGCTCACAAAGTAGAATTTTTGCTCACAAGTCTCCACAGCTTAGAGGGAGCATTGTAAGCCACTGTGTCATTTTTTTACCATTTTAATTTTAACAATGTATAAAAATAAGTTCCCTTGAGTTCTTGTTTATTATAGAAGAGAATTGTGTTGCAGACTTAGATATAATTATAGGAATCTTATAAGGCCAATTTATAACATGCGCAGACTTCATTTGTGCATTTTATATTCTGTAGAGAGTATTAATTTGTAACAAATTTTAATGAATTTGTTTTTATGTTGTATTTTATAATAGATCCCCTGACAAAGCTCATAGTGAAATGTGTAGAGATCCATAAGAGCTAAATAAATGCTGTACCTTGCATCTTGTTATTTTTCAGTTGAGCAGAGAAATGATGGGCAGGGAGGAGCTTAACCCTTTCCCTTCCTGCTATTTGTCCACTCAGAGTAAGTCAACCAAAACTCAGAGTAAGTCAACCAAAAGGTATGCAAGACACACAAATTTCAGTCAGTGAACTCAGAACAAGGAATTCCTTGTCCCAAGAGGAACATCTGGTTCCCTCACTTCTCATCTCCTGATGCTTAGTTTATTCATATTACAATGTATTCAGAATACAAGTTTATATTTGTTAGCCACCTTTTGTGCTATGTACAACACAGAAGGGCAGGGTATAAGTAACAGAAATAAATCAAAGAAAACAATTTTTATAATTGAATCTAAAGGACATAATTTGCAATACCACAAGTTTCTTCACTGTAGCTTTACCTTCCTGATAGGATACTGAGGAGTATACTGTATGTTTTCTAAAATCAATCACTTTGTATAGCAAACACCATACAAAATTCAACCTAGTGGCAGGATAATACAGATAGGGATGCTACAGATCACAAATAATCCTGGTCATAGTATGTGAAGAGGGAACAAGAAGGACAACTTCACCATAATAAGGTATGAGGAGAGCAAAAAGTTCGAAATGCAAGTGTACCAAGCCAAAGAAGGCAATGCCTCCCCTTCCTGGTAAGAAGCTCAGCTTCACCAACTTGTCCAAAAAAGAAATTCAGCAATAGGAATATTTAGCCACTAAGTTCTACAAAATTAATCTCAAAAACCAAACAATAATTAAAACCTCCCTCTGAAAAAAATCTTGTCCTCAGCCTTCAATTTTAGATTTAAAAACACTTAAACTGAATAAATATTAATACATACATATTATACAAAAATCTGACATGACAGGGTTTTTATACTTTAGACAGAGCGCCTAATACAAAATCCTGGAGCAGATTTAGAATTGTGCATGCAGCAATCCAGTTATGTTCCACAGTATCTACATGTACACAGTAACTGTGCAGTCTCTCATGTATGGTAGGAGCAATCCACTTCTTTCTGGATCCAGATGAAAGTGTTTACTAATGTTGCTATTTGTTACATTTCTTTAAAATGTTCATTTGCCAGAGAATATGCCAGTGATCTTAATTACTTTCATGCTAAGGAAGCTCCTCCTGATCAAGTTGTTTAGAAAACCAAAAACATTCAACTTGAACTACCTTGTTACTTTACAACTGGACTCAATCAAATCATTTTCAATGTCAAAGAGGCTAGGTGGTAGGTTGTATTCCAGTGGCGATGTCAATCTTTTCAAACGCAGTAAAGCAGAACAGAATTTAGCTCCCATCTCTTCAAGCTCACGTGTCCCAATCTGCAAACCCTAAGTAGAGAGAATACATATTCTGAATGGCTAGTTAATAGCAATGATGTCTGATGCACAGAGCAAGTATTGGGTTGAATCCAGCCAGCTTTTTCATTCAGTTCAATTCCCCTACATACTGCAACCCTTGCTTCATATGGCTTTTGTGACCCAGGCCTCATGATTCTCATAGTAGCCATTTTAGTTTTTCACTAGTAAAAATGCTGGTTGGATCTAATCCATTGAAATATTAATTCCCAGTATACTGTGTCCTGTTAAAACTATACAGAATAAAACCTTAGATCAACAGAACAAAACAGAAAAATCCTGTTATCAGAGCTTCCGGTCTATGGATTGGTGATGGCAGTCGCTCTCCCCAGAGCTTGGGGAGGCGATTAGCACACCATCGGCATGGAGGGGTACCACCTCAAGTGGCACTCCCACGGAGTCTTTGTGAAAGGCTCCAGGCCAGAGAGCTTTGAGGGTTAGCCTCTTTGACGGCTTGCTGCCAGAGAATCGAGGCTTCCCTCCGCTCTGAAGGTCCTACCGATGAGTGGCCTTAGGGCACAAGCTAACCTGACCGGGACAAGCAGGAGAGACCGAGCGAAACAACGACTGATGTGAGTGATGTCAGGAATGTAACCAACAATGAACGTGAGTTCTAAGTAAACGGACTTTGATAAACAGTACCCCCCCTCCCCGTGGGAAAAGCGGAGTGCAAAGAGGGACGCCTCTGAAGCACAAGGACAGATAAATGCAGCAAAGGGGGAGTGGGAGGAAACAGACAGCATGTGTATTTTGAGAGACTTACTTGAGTGCAAATAGCGAATTGATGAGTGCTTCGAGCCCGAGAGAAGCGATTTGAAAGTGTAAACAAAGTTGAAAAATGGCGGCATCACGAGGAAAGTTTAAAGTGAAGCCTCAGAGTCCGAGGTCGGAAGAGGGAGCTGACGTCATGAAGCTGTTAGGGGATATGCTCAAGCCAGTGATGGATCAGCTTGATGGTATTAACCAGCAACTGACCTCATTAAATCAAAACTTCGCTTCACAACAGCGACAGCTGGCAGAAATGGAAAAAAAGTGGAGCTGGTGGCTGAGAAAGTTAGAGATAGACACCTCAAGCAAGAAGATGAAGAAAAGAATGGGTGAAGTGGAAACGAAACAAAATCTTCAAGAAAATCGTTTGTTGCAGCTGCAAATGGAAAAGGCTAATATGATTCTCAGGTTCCAGGGGGTTCCTGAGACAGAAAAAGAAGATTTGAAAAAGACTCTGGGTGAGATTATCACTCCAGTGACAGGCTTGCCAGCAGAGGAAATAATAAAAGACATGGAGACAGCTTATAGGGCTTACTCCAATTATATTTTTAAAAATAGCCTGCCTGGAGAGATTGTGGTGAGATTTGCAAGAAGACAGACCAGAGATGCTATATTAAAGGCAACTTCAGCAACTCTACTGAAATTTGGGAATACAATGATCAAGACTTTAAAAGACATTCCATTTGAAATTCACCAGAAGAGAAAGAGCTACAAGGAGTTAATTACTTTTCTTCAAACAAACGGTATACAGTACAGGTGGGCGATTCCTGAAGGTGTCATCTTTAAAATCAACGATAGAAGGGAGAAGATAGACTCCAGAATTCTTGAGACATCAGCTGGGATCAGGGGAAGACTTTAAAGAGGAAGAAACTGTCAAGTGACTCAGCTGCCTCGGGAACGGATGAGGACTCTGCTGCAGAAGTGGGTGCGGGAGCAATGAAAACTGTATATGATTTTAGAGACAGAAAGCCGAAGTAAGGGCAGAAGGACTCTGATAAATGGCCCTTTGAAACAAAGATGATGCTCAGAAAGTTCTCTCATAATAACTAATTTACTAATACAGAACAATGTGGAAAACAAGAACTCTACAAGTATATTGTTTTACTAATTCTTTTAATACTAATATTAAGTTTAACATAAAGGGGGTCTCCCACTCTTGGGTTTTTAGTTAGTGTGGGTATCTTTCCTTTATCCATAGTTGTAGTTCCCCTTCCTATATATTTTTTTGTAGTTTGTAGTCATATTGGGGGGGGGAATATCCCTCCGGGGGTTTCAAAAAAAAGAAAAGAAAGAAAAATCCTGTTATCTGTCTTTCTATGTTTCTGACAATATGTATTGCAAAAAAGGTCTTAAAGAGAATTCAGCTAAGGTACTAGGATGATACAAGTGAGAACCTGCAAGAAATATACAGGGAGGGTGCATCCTTTTGCTTCCTTCCCTCTCCCTCTTCTCTAACCAACTTCCCCCTCCCCTTATCTTTCAACCTTCCCCACTCTCTTTTGCCCCCCCCCAGCTCTTCTCCATCAATCTCCCCCTCCCCTTCTCTGTAAACTTACCCCCTTCTCTATCCCCCCCCCTTTCTACCCCTCTCCCTTCTCTGTCTCTTCCCCCTCCTGTGGTGTCAGAAAGCTGCTCTGGGCCTGGAGTGGCTTCCTTATTGGTGAGCCAGGTATGGCTCCAAGCCTCTGGGCTTGGCTGCAGGAGCAACAGAGTCTGGGAACTGCTCTGGGCCCAGACAGGCTCCCAGCAGCATCTGTCACCAACTCTACAGGGTGGTGTTTTTTGTGTGATTTCTGACTTTTCTGCAAACCTGGGGGGTTGCCCAAGTTTGCAGGAAAATCTCTTTGGCATCAGTGCAATCCTGATCTGCGGATTTAGATATCCACAAATAGGGGCCACATGTCACTATTAGATATATAGATTATCCAAAAATGTTAGAAACATAGATGTTGCATTCCTTTTCACTAGAAGTTGTACCTTGTATTTCCCTTGATCACATCCACACAATGTGCTTTCCATGGTATAACTTCTCTGAACACCTATCTCTCTCCAGACTACAACACGTGCTGTAGATTCTTTAGACTTTTCCACCACAAAACTGCAGCTGCTCATGCAGAATGCTGGAGCTGTCTGGCTCAGAATCTTAGGGAGTGTCTACAGGAAATAAATGTTTTAAAGGGGGTCTGAAATAGTTTTAAAGTAAAAACAGCACACCATAAAGTAAGTATTTCACACTGAGGTGTATTATCTGACAACATAATTCAATTATTTTGGAGGACCAATTTCTTTTAACATTGACCTATTTATGTTTAACACACAAAAACGTAAGATTTTAGAAAAATACAATTTCTGCAATACAAAAAGTACAAAAAACATTTAATTAAAATTGCTTATTTTGTTTACAAACACATGAAGGACAACAGAAATTGCTTTTTTAAAATAAAAAGTGTCATTCCAGCTATTGCCCCCCCACCAGTCGGAATAACAAGACAGACAACAGTTTGGAGTAAACAAGGGCCACTTTATTAACTATTTAACACAACATTGCGGCAAGGGACCAGCTAAGCGAGCATGGAACAGGCAAGGCAAATGTCATTCCCCTGACCAACCTCCTTGCCCTTTTCTCGGGCGGGTCACCCAGCTCCGGTCTTGAGGCATTCGTCTGGCTCGCGACTGGCAGCCCAGCAAACTGGTCGCCACCAAGAAGCGCCTACCCCTGAAGGCTGACAACTTGCCGGGAGGAGCATACCCTAAGAGGTTCCCAGAGGAGGTGATCACCATTCCCCACCCTGGACCTGAAAATCCAAAGGCAGTTCCTGATGACCCCGTTCCCTAATGGGGAAAATGCCGTAAGGTGCTCACTGGTTCCAGTTTCTTGCCCGCACCAACCTGCCAAGTGACCAACCTACTTAACTGCTGACCACCACATCCATCACTTCAATCCGCTGCTCTCAGTGCAAGGTAGGCAAAAACACCTCCACCCAATCTGCCAATTCCGGGTAAAAGTGAAAAATTCCTACCTGGCCCCAGTAGATGACCAGCAAAAGCCTGCACTAAGAACAGGGCAGGAGGGTGGGCGAGCATGAGTCAGTGACTGTTTGGGTGGGAGCGGAGCTCGGTGGTTTAGCCGAGCTGGCTCCGCCCACTCAACCCGCATACCGAGGTGCGGCAAAAATTGCCCTAGACCACCCTCTATAGCCTTTCAGGGTCTCCCGAATTGTGCCATATATGGCGGGGCAGAATAGCCAACCCGACTATCTGCATTCTGGGCCAACTTGCTCTTATCATAGAGGGCCGGCTCACTCACTAGGTGAACTAGACATTCGCCTAAGGCGGGCCGGCCCTTAGGACACCAAACTGCACTCACCCCCCCGCCAAAAGCCCCCCGCCTCTGCCAAAAGCCCTGCATGATCTCCCTGACGGGTGATTAGGTGGCCGCCGCCTCTTTCTCCCTCCGGCCCAGCAAGTGCGCCCAGAAGCATCCTCTCGGAGGGAAACAAGGACCACCGCCGCCTCTTTCTCCCCCCGGCCCTGACAAGTGCACCCAGAAGCGTCCTCTCTGAGGGAAATCAGGACAGCTACCGCTGCCTCTTTCTCCCCCCGGCCGGCCCTGCTCTCGTTTTCCCCAACTCCAGTCTTCAAACTTAGCAAGCAGTTTGGGGGAGACTGAAAGATTGCAACCTCCTCCACGCTCGGAGGGGTGGGCGGCTTTTGTAAAAATAACCAGGTGCCTTGCTGGGCTGCTCCCTGGACCTCTCTGTGTGTGTCCCCCCCCACCGCCTCCTCCTCTCTCGGAGACTCTCCTGCCAGCGGGGACGGAGCAAGGAGCTCAGGGGTGGGGCGGGGAGGGAAGGGGGGGTCTCCTCCAATGCTCCCTCTAAGCTGCGGGGTCCTGTGAGCAAAAATCCTACTTGGTGAGCTCCTGGCATTAAAACTGTGAGTGAGCGATTTGGCTGCTGCAGCATCAATGAGTTTGCTCTTCTGGAGCCTCCCCCCGCGCCCTGGTCAGTCTCTCCCCCTCCGGCCCCGCCTCTCTGTGCCCCGGCTGAGCGGCGTGGCTTGCAGGCGCCCACCTCTGTGCATCCCTGGTGGAGGAGGAGGTGGCCCCTGGTTCACAGGCCCCCTTTCCCGCACCTAAAAGCGGCGCCCCAGCAGGGCAAGTGTGGTGGCGGCGGCAGCTGGTCAGGCCAGGTGCTTTGTTGTGAGTGGAGAGCAGTCGGTTTGTGCAGGCTTCTAAAAAGTGCTTGTGCAGAAGGAACAAGTGCTTTTGGGGGGGGGGAGAGATGTAAACGACATGGCTGAGAAACTTGTGCCGGAATGGCCATTTCTCTCCTCGGTTTTCTCCCGCATCCCCAAGTAGCCAGGCAGGCTTAAAGGCTTTTCGTGCGCGCGTTTGGAAGAGCTCCTCCAGGTGAAAGCAAAGGGCGTTAAAGCCCTAATTCGTCGACATAATGAGGCTTTTGGAATGCAAAACATTTCCAATGCAAACCGTTGTATTAAAATTCGAATTCACACACTATAACCCCCAGTTAATTTTTTTAAGAGACCCTACCTTCGTTGTGCTTCCCATCCCCCACCAAGCTCCCCTGGCATTTTGGTGGTTTTACACAAAGGGCTTTCCACCAAATCAGGAATCACAGATGTAGAAGGTTCTATCTCTCCCTTCCTCCACTTCTTTTGATCCCCGCTTGTTTGTATACACCCCCAACCGCCAACTTGAAAACTGGTGGGGGCACGAGGGTGGGGGCACCAGAAGGGATCCTCGCCTAGGGTGCAAAATAAGATGGGGCCGTCCCTGTTATCATCGCAAGGTTGGCCTCCGCTTGCAACAGCAGGGCCTTTCCCTTCATGGCGAGGCAGAGCAGCCACCCAGACTATCTGCACTCCAGACCACCTTGCTCTTATCATCGCAAGGTTGGCCTCGTTTGCAACACCAGGGCCTTGCCCTTCATGGCGAGGCAGAGTAGCCGACCAAATTATCTGCACTCCAGGCCACCTTGCTCTTATCATCGCAAGGTCAGTCTCCACTTGTAGCACCATGTCTTTGTCATTCATGTGGAAGCAGAACAGCCAACCAGACTATTTACACTCCAGGCCACCAAGCTCTTATCGCAAGATTGGCCTCCGCTTGCAACACCAGGGTCTTGCCTCTCAAAAAGCCCCTACCTCACTCCTAGCCTATGCATATTTAGGGGTCATAAAAAACAAATAGTGCCCCCTAGCCTTTTACTCAAGCTGATGCTCCCTGTGACCGTTTATTTATTTATTTCACACTCCAGCTGTTAGTTGCTAGGTGTCATGCCTGCCCCTGCTGATGTCATGCCTGCCCTTTCTGATGACCCTGAGGAGGCACCTGCCAGCCAGGAGCCTGTGGACTTACAGGCTCCTGAGGACAGTACTGCAGCAGAAAGGCAAAGACTGGATCCTGTAGCTGAAAGCTATCTAAGTGGTGAGGAGGATAGAGCCTCCCAGGGAACACCTGCAAGGGATCAGTCTCTGCTGCAGCCCAGTAATTCATCATCAGACTCGCCTCCACCTGTAACCAGGCTCAGGAATGTAAGAAGACAACAGCTGAGAGAGCAAAGGCAGAATGCACGCATGCGTGCCAGAAGATCTCTTAGCCCTGATTACTGACAGGATCCTGTCCTCACTCCTCAAATGTCGTTTGTTCAGGACCTGAATCCTTGCATCTCTGCTCCAGACCTTGTGGAATTCTTATCGGCTTGATCCTCGGCTTTTGACCCTCAGCTTTGTTGACCCTGCGTTCATCTCTGACTCCTCTGGTATCGTTGTGATTATGGACTTGAAACTTTGGTATGTCTGACCCTGCTTTTGGACTGTGATTTAAACCTGTTTGAACCTTGCTACCTGATTTGCTCGGCTTGACCTTGGACTGTTCCCGGACTTTTGCTTGCTTGCGTCACGCCCCCTGGTCCTGCCGTGACACTAGGGGGGTGAGGCCAGCCAACTGTTCCCTGCCCAACCGTCACGATTTGGCTGAGGCAATGCTCCTGTTGGCCGTTTGAATTTTTTTTAAACCGCCTCCCCCCGCGGCTGCCCAACTGTCCCCAGCCCAACTGTCCCTAATCGCCTGAGGGAACAGGGCTGGGGGCTGACTACAGATGAGGAGGAAGGAAGGGGGGGACGCCCAAAATGCCACTACAGGCCACAGCTAATAAGGCCTCCCTCCCAGTCAGTCTGAGAAACCCCGGGGGGGGGGAGATGTCTTGAATGGCAGCTGCCAAAAACGCCGGCACCTGGGACCTCCGCCGCTGCCAGAGATCACCCTGGTGCTCCTGCCAGCACCCAGACTCCCTCCCCAGGCACCTGTTGCCATGTGCGACCAAGGGCAGCTTAAAATTCCGCCACCATGGGTTGACCCCCTTCCCCGGTCCGCAACTAGCCATCGCCTAATGCCCTGGCCTGCTGCAGGATCATAGAGGGGACACCATTGCTGTCATCCTCCTGCTTCCAAGGGTTCCTGCTGCCGTGACCGCCGCTGCCTCTAGAGGCACTCCGCAGCCGCGAACATTGCCGTGCACTGATGTCCCAGTGCTCTGCTGCAGCCACGGCTAAGGAAACAGCTCCCGATGGGCCCGAAGCCTCGAAGGTAGGCTGTCCCTCTGCCTCTTCGTGCTCGGAGCTACCGATCAGCCTGAGCATGAGTCAGCGACTGTTTGGGCGGGAGCAGAGCCCGATGGTTTAGCCGAGCCGGCTCTGCCCATGCCACCCACATCACGACGCCACACATCATGATTCTGTTGCTGCCTTGGCTCCTCCGGGGTGGCAAAACAGCTCCCAGACCTCATCGGCTTCGCCGGGAGGCTGGGAACTTCGTTCCTATTATTTTATTAATTCTGTGAGCCAGTTTAAAGAAGTGCCTTTCATCTATTTGTCATAGTAGTGGTTTTTATAAGCATTAATTTAAATCAATAAAAGTTGAATCCTATGCTTTTCCCCCCCTCCAACACAATGTGCAGGAGCTAGGAGTAGCAATTTCTACATGTTGTCCTCCTCAATATAGCTGCAGGTTTTGTGTGCCTTATATTCCATGAAAGCCCCTCCCCCCCAGTGTTGTCATTTTGAGGTTAAAGGCAGAAATTGGAGAAAGGACAAGACAGGAGGATCCACCTCCACCTCCACCAGCAATGTCTACAGAATTTAACCCTAGCCTATCTTGCTTCAACTTTACCTTCCATATAACCGATCAGCCTGGATCACCCTAGACTGATTGTCCAGGGTGATTTCAACGTCCATGCTGAGGACGCGGCCTCCAGCCGGGCTACGGACCTAGTGTCGTCCATGGCCGCACTGGGGCTCTCTCAATTTGTATCAGCCCCCACGCATCGGGCCGGTCACATGCTCGATCTGATCTTTGCGGCGGGGGTGAGGGTGGACCGGATCACTGCTTAGGCAGTGCCATGGTCGGACCACCTGACCTTGAAGGCCCATCTGAATGTACCACCCCGACCCTTTGAGGGCGGTGAGCAGATTTATGCTTGCCCGCGGAGTCAAATGGACCCGCTGCGGCTCCAGATGGCGATGCAGGATCCAAGGCCCCCTGGTGGCTCGTTGGATGAGCTAGTGGAGGACTGGCATGTTCGGCTCTCCACTGCCATCGACGAGATCGCTCCCAGGCGTCCTCTCCGCACTCACTCTAGGCACGCACCATGGTACACCCAGGAGTTGCGGCAGCTGAAACGAGAGCTGAGACGACTAGAGAGACGGTGGCGGCGCGCTCGCGACGAAGCATCAAGAACATCCTATAGGACGCTTATGAAGGCCTATGAGATGGCAGTGAAGGCCGCGAAGAAAGAGTTCTATGCGGCCTCCATTGCATCTGCTAGCTCACGCCCAGCCCAATTATTTAGTACGATTCAGTCTCTGACAGACCTGCCCCAGGGCAGGCGAAACGATAGGGAATTGGACATTGGCTGCGAGGCTTTTGCGAGCTATTTTGCAGATAAAGTCTTGGCGCTCCACCGCGACCTCCCGGCCACAATTGAGACAGTAAGTGAACATGAGGCCCCTTGCACGCCTTCGGTTCCAGGTTTAGAATATTTTAGCCCACTCAGTCTGGACGAAGTTGACAGATTGCTCGTATCTGTGCGCCCAACCACATGCGCCCTTGATCCGTGCCCCTCCTGGCTCATTAAAGTGGGCCATGAAGGGTTTCGAGGTACTCTGCGGGAGATTATCAACAAGTCTCTTTCGGAAGGACGATTCCCCGGAGCACTCAAGGAGGCGATGGTCCGCCCTCTCTTGAAAAAGCCATCTTTGGACCCGGCTGAATTGGCCAGCTATCGGCCGGTCTCCAATTTGCCCTATTTGGGCAAACTTATACAGAGGGCAGTGGCGTCACAGCTACAGGGCTTTTTGGAGGATGCTTCAGTCCTAGATCCCTTCCAGTCTGGTTTTCGCCCGGGTCATGGGACGGAGACGGCTTTGGTCGCCCTGACTGACTACCTCCGTAGGCATCTGGATCAAGGCGGTGTGGCGGCATTGCTGTTGTTAGAT
>NW_015171506.1:273544-273699 GCF_001447785.1 Gekko japonicus | reverse complement strand
ATGGCTTGCCTCGTTCCTGTAAGGTCGGGGACAAAGGGTGGTGATAGGGGAACAGCAGTCCCGGAGGCATCTGCTTGAGTGCGTGGTGCCTCAGGGGGCGGTACTGTCCCCGATGCTATTTAACATCTATATGCGCCCCCTTGCCCAGATTGTCC
>NW_015171506.1:262919-272901 GCF_001447785.1 Gekko japonicus | reverse complement strand
TGGCTGCAACCAGGGCCAGGGCTTTTTCGGCGGCAGCTCCTGTCTGGTGGAACGAGCTCCCAGAACAGATTCGGGCCCTGCGGGACCTGGCAAGACGGAGCTCTTCCGCCAGGTCTTTGTATAGGAGCCGCCGCCGCCACTGTACCACCACTGAGCTGCCATCTCTGACGGTGGACTAGATCTGGAGGTGAGCCGGCCCTGGGCAGACGCCCAGACGCCTAGGTAACCAAAGAATGCATGCTGTCAGGTTAGGTTAATGAATGAACCCATCTTGGACTGAGAAAAACATTTCAACATCAAGAGCACCGCACTTTACTTAATGATTGTTTTTATTGTGTAATGATTGTTTTATGATGTTTTAACTGTTGTTATGGCAATTGCCTTTGTTGTAGCTACCCTGAGCCTGCTGGGGAGGGCGGCAGTGCCGGATTTACACATAAGCTAAATAAGCTACAGCTTCGGGTCTCGCAATCTGCTGGGGCCTCGAATAAGAACACAATATAAAAAGTGATTTCAAATATTAAAAAGGTGTATATATTTTAAAAAATTTTGAGACCAGCTGATATAATTTAAAACAGTAGGGGGCCTCTGGGTTTTGTATATCTTAGGGCCTCAGCAAGTCTAAATCCGGCCCTGGAGAGCGGGGTATAAATCTAACAAATAAATAAATAATAAAATAGCCACTGCCTCTGCAGAGAACTCCCCAGAGGAGTTGGCTACCAGTTCCATTCATAGCTAGATGAAGACCAACACTACTGCAAAACTAAATTACAGCAACACTAACTGATAAATAACTATTTGTGAATATTTTCAGACTAGTTTTCTAGGCTTAGCTTTTTAACATTTTTTCTCCTCTCTATGATATCATAATCCCTCACAGAATAAAGGAGACTGACATACAGAATTAAACCATTAGCTTACCTGGCCCAGCATTTGTCTTCTCCAACCACCTGCAGCTCTCTTAACTATTGGGCAGGGATCTTATGCCAGCTTTGCTAAGCAAGATTCTTTACATTTTAAACTGGGGATTGAATATGGGACCTACAGCATGAAAATAACACACTACTCCATCATTTTAGCTATGGCTCCTCCTGCTGAACACTATTCTTTTGTTAGGGAACATTTTTTTCTGCACAGATTCCATTGAAAAGAGTAGAATTTGTGCAAGAACATAGTAGTATTTGATATTCAAGCTACTGAACATATTACGCAGTGAATGCAATTTAACGATTAAGCAAAATCTAAATATGAATTATAAAGCTACTGTTACAGTTTGAGTCAAGACGCACAGAAGCATAGTAAAACAAAAAAGCTCACCCTGTAACTTAAGTCTTCAATCAGATCACAAGAAGCTGCACTAACATTTGTGTGCCACATTGTTTCCTTGATACTGCAGCCATACATGAACACATTCTTCTTGCGAGAATGACCATGATAATCACAGTAAACCTACAAGAAAGCGTTTTTGCCAAATAATGCACATCAAAATGTTATTTTAACTAAAGCATTTAAAATACCTTTCATATAACTACAGTCAGACAGAGATCATTTTTTACAATACACCAGCTCTGAAAACAAATATTTATCTTATTTGATCTTATCTTGCTTTCTATTAGCCTGCTTTGTCTGTTTTCTTAAAAATAAGTTCTGATGCTACTAACTGATGTAAAAACAGGGAGGCAAGAGAAAAACAGGTTGCTTACCTGTAACTGGTGATCTTCAAGTGGTCATCTGTGCATTCACACCCATGGGATCTAGTGCGCATGCGCTGGATCAATCGGCATTGTAGCAAGCTCTTTAACGGATTTTCGCGCCCAAACCTCGGGCATGCGCAGGAACCCCACCGCGTTTGCCCAGAGGAGTGGGCACGGACATCCCGCCAGTTCCTTCAAACCGCCACGAATCAACCCCTATTGAAAATGTAGAAGCTGACAGCAGCAGGGAAGGAGGGCGGGTGGTGTGAATGCACAGATGACCACTTGAAGATCACCAGTTACAGGTAAGCAACCTGTTTATCTTCGACGTGGTCTCTGTGCTTCACACCCATGGGAGATTAGCGAGCAGTGGCCTACCTGGAGGAGGGTGCTGGCAGGTCTTTTACTGCATAGCCGAAGATAGAATTCGACGTCCCATGTTGGTATTAGAGTTTTTGCGGACGTCTAGGGCGTAGTGCCTTATGAAGGTGTTAGGCGTGGCCCACGTAGTGGCTTTGCAAATGTCCGTCAGGGGAATTCCCTGGAGGAAGGCAGTGGAAGCTGCAACAGCTCGAGTTGAATGGGCCTTGATCGGGCCAGGCAATGGCTGTTTGGCAATCAGGTAGCAGAGGCGGATGAGACCCGCAATCCACCTTGAGAGGCGCTGAGCCATGATGTGAGTCCCCAGCCTTGATGGTGCGTACGAGACGAACAGCTGGGAGTCACGTCTCATTGGATGGGTTCTGTTCAGGTAGAACAGGAGCGCACGTTTCACATCTAATGTGTGTAACAGTCTGTCCTCTGAAGATGTTGGAGCAGGGAAGAAATCTGGGAGGAAGACCTCTGCCTATAGGTGGAACTCTGACACTACCTTTGGCAGGAACGAGATGTCAGGGACAAGGCGGACACCGTCTGGCAAAAAGGACAAGTAAGGCGTGCCATGTCTGAAAGCCAGTATTTCTCCAACTCGCCTCACAGAGGTGACAGCAACCAGAAAGGCCGTCTTCCATGACAGGAATTTCAGGTCGCAAGTTGCGAGTGGCTCAAAGGGTTTCCTCGTGAGCTGACAAAGAACTAGAGGAAGGTCCCAGGGAACGACAGGAGTTTTGACAGGAGGGTAGAGATGCAATAAACCTTTTAAAAAACGTTTTGAAAGCGGATGCAAAAACATTGTGCATCCGTCAACTTGAACATGGTAGGCCGAAATTGCGGCCAAATAAACTCTTAACAATGAGTGGGAAAGTCCCGAGTCAGCGAGGGACAGGAGGAATTTGAAAACTTTCTCGAGACCTGCGGAGGTGGCTCGAGGGGCATCATCACCCAGGGAAGAACAAAACCTTTGCCATTTGTAATAGTAGGACTTTCACATAGTAGGCTTTCTGGTGTTTAGCAGGACGTTAGCTACTTGGGTGGAAAACCCGTTGACATTATTCTCCACGCTGTCAATTTCAAGCGAGGTACGTCGTGATGTAGGAGAGGGGAGTCGGACAGGAAGAGGAGGTCCTGTGCCAGAGGGAATTGGTGGTATATTCCCGCCGATAAATCGAGGGTGGTCGAAAACCACGGTTGTCTCGGCCACCATGGGATTATTAAGATGCAGTCCGCTCCGTCGCTGATGGTTTTGCGTACTACTCTCAGGAGCAGGCGTAGCAGAGGGAAGAGATAGAGAAGTTCCCTGGACCACGGGTAGAGGAGACCGTCCCCTAGAGACTGTGGGTCCCTGGCTCCTCGGCTACAGAACAGAGGGCTTTTTTTGTTCGCCCTGGTGGCAAAAACATCGACTTGGGAAACTCCCCACCTGTAGAAGAGTGGGAGAAGGTATGTTGGGTTCATTTCCCACTCGTGGAGGCTGAGTCCTGCTCGACTTAGATGGTCTGTCTGCACATTCATGTGCCCTGGAATGTGCGTGGCTACCAGGAAGACGTCGTGGGCGATGTAAAGGTCCCATAACTGAATGGCAAGGTTGCAAAGGCGTAGGGAGACCGTGCCTCCCTGCTTGTTGACATAACTGAGTGCAGTGGTGTTGTCTGTGAGGACCGTAACACATTTCCTCTCGAGCATTGGTAGGAAACTCGTGACAGTGAACTGTATTGCAAGCAGTTCCAGGAAGTTTATGTGTTGTCTTTGTTCGTGAGTGTTCCACTTGCCTCCGACACTTGCGGAAGAGTGGGAGGAGGTAGATTGGGTTCATTTCCCACACGTGGAGACTGAGGCCTACTCAACTTAGATAGTCTGCCTGCACATTCAGGCGTCCTGGGATGTGCGTGGCTATCAAGAAGACATCGTGAGCGATACAAAGGTCCCATATCTGGATGGCAAGGTTGCAGAGACGTAGGGAGATCGTGCCTCCTTGTTTGTTGATATAGCTGAGTGTAGTGGTATTGTCTGTGAGGACCGTAACACATTTCCCTTTGATCATTGGTAGGAAGCTCGTGATAGCGAACTGTATTGCTAGCAATTCCAGGATGTTTATGTGCCGACCTTGTTCGTGGGTGTTCCACTTGCCTCCGACACAAAGTCCCATCATATGTGCATACCAGCCCGACAGGGAAGCATCCATGGTCAAGGTAATTTGGGGTGATGGACGATGGAAAGGCGCTCCCTGGAAGAGATTGGAAGGGACAGTCCACCAAAGTAAAGAGTCTCGTAGGTTGGGAGGAGGGGTTAGGAGGACAGTATGTGCGTTTTTTGTTGGGTCATACTTGCAGATAAACCACAGTTGTAGACGACACATCTTTAGTCTGGCGAAGACGAGGACCAACGTAGTTGCGGCCATAAGGCCGAGGAGTCTCTGAATTTGGAAAGCTGTGACTGAAGGCTGGGTACGGACGACATTGGTTAAGGAAAGGATGTATGCCGCTCTGTCTTGTACCAGGTAAGCCATGCATGTCTTGGAATCCAGTATCGCACCGATGTACTGTATTCTTTGGACTGGGCGCAATTGAGACTTGTCGTGGTTGACCTGTAGGCCTAGATTTTCTAATAGTGCCAACGTCTCGGTGATGTTTGAGACCAGGGCGTTCTTTGAAGGCGCTACCAGGAGCCAATCGTCGATATAGGGGTAGATGGAGATACCCCTGAGACGGAGGAAAGCTGCAACCACAATCATTGTAAAGACTCTTGGGGCACTTGACAGGCTGAATGGCAGGGCTGCATATTGATAATGCTGTTGACCAATTGCAAAGCGTAGGTATTGGCGGTGGGAGGGGTGGATGGTGAGGTGGAAGTATGCGTCTTGGAGGTCGAGGGTGGCCATCGAGACGTGCTTCTGAAGAAGCGGCATAATCTGTTGTAAGGACACCGTGCGGAAGCGGTGGTAGGTAACAAAGTGGTTCAGAGCCCTTAGATCTAATATGGGTCAAACACCTCCATCCTGTTTTGGAACTGTAAAATAGTGGGAGTAGAATCCCTTCCCGTGGAGACATGGTGGTACCGGCTCAATGGCTCCCTTATGTAAAAGGACGGACACTTCTTCTAGGAGAGGTTGGGAAGGGGGTGTGGTGACGAAGACCAATGTAATGGGGTTCTGTTGGAATTGGATATGGTAGCCTCGGGACATGATGGACAGCACCCAGTTGTCCGTGGTGATATGATGCCAGGCGTGAAGAAAAGGAAACAGATGGGTTTGAGCTGACTCGGTGGAAGGGAAGTCAAAACCCTGTTTGGAGGGCTCGATGGCTCCCTTATGTAGAAGGACGGACACTTCTTCTAGGAGAGGTTGGGAAGGGGGTGTGGTGACGAAGACCAATGTAATGGGGTTCTGTTGGAATTGGATATGGTAGCCTCGGGACATGATGGACAGCACCCAGTTGTCCGTGGTGATATGATGCCAGGCGTGAAGAAAAGGAAACAGATGGGTTTGAGCTGACCCTGTTTGGAGGATTTCGCATGTTTGGTGCGGGAAGATTGTTGCCTGGATCCAAACCTAGGTTTTTGGAAGGTGGGTTTTTGGCCTCCTGAAGACGTACGTGGTCTCCATTGTCTGTCAGGAGACTGACGACTTGGGGTACGCTTTTGCCAGGGCCTCGACCAAGCGCGGGGACGGTATTGTTGTCTCGCGGAGGATGACACTCCTAAAGCACGAGAAGCCTTTATGCTCTTATCCATATCTTGGAATCGGTAGTGCTGTTGAAGAGACCGAGGCCATCAAACGAGAGGTCTTCGACATAAGGCCCAGTATCTTGAAGGAGATTGGTATTACGGAGCCAGGAATGTCTCCGCAGAGCTATTGCAGAGGCCATAGTCCTTGAGGACGCGTCTAGGGCATGTTTTGACGTATTGATCTGCTGTTTTGCCAACACCATGCCTTCCTTTTGAATAATCCTAGCTGCCTGAAGCTTATCTTCTGGAAGATGAGTTAGGATTTCAGAAAATCTTTCCCACAAAGTGTATTGATACCTGCTCATGCAGGCTAAGTAATTAGTGGTTTTTACTCCCAACGCTCCCGTGGAGTAGAATCGTCTGCCAAAGGCATCCAATTTCTTACTTTCCCTGTCAGAAGGTGCAGAGTGTGTTCTTTTGGATTTGGAGGATGATGTTACAACCATCGAGTTTGGTTGAGGGTGGGAAAATAAAAATTCAGCTCCAGTTTCCAGGACTCTGTACATGTGATCCAGGCGTCTTGTCGACACTGGGGCTGATGAAGGCTTTTCCCAGGGAACTTTCGCGGCTTGTAAAAGAACTGTAGACATAGACAATGCCAAAGTAGTGGAGGTATCCAGCTGCACGATATCGAAAACTGCATCTGTCACCTGCGGGTGTTGTTAGACGACAGAGAGGCCTAGAGAATAGGCCATTCTCCTGACGAGGTTCGTATATGCTGTGAGATTGTCAGATGGGGATATGGGAAGATCCTCAGCGGCAGCCTGGTTAGGAGACTTGTGGTCAGGGGAGGTGTGGTCTGGCATTTGTACCGGAGTGGCCTGAGTTTGACTGGTTAAGGATTTTGGTGGTACAACTTGGGGATTGGGAGGATGACTAGGTTCCAGATTATGGTGGGAAGGGTCGTCGGCAGGAGGACAAGACAAAGATGCTGAAAGTCTCGACTTGTAGGGCGACCATGATCTGTGGGCAGAGTGGGACGAATAACGATCCCAGTCGGAATAGCCCGCCCGAGTCAACCATGGCATGGATGGTAGATAACCCCCATAAAGATACCTAAATTGTCGTTGATCCCAGGACAACGGTGGGGGGGGGGGTAAAAAGACTCGAGGGGATCGACTTCTGGACCGTGGATGTCTTGGAGACAAAGCGGCGGTCTGCCTTTGAGAGCATTCTCTATAATCTCGGTCATCGATATCAACAGATTGAATATGCAGACATGGAGGGTGACACTGCGTGCTGCTGTAAATATGTCAATTCTGACGCGAATCGATGTCGGGAGCCTCCGATACCGTCGATGTCGACGACGGGGAAGGAGATGGAGAAGGCTCTGCATCCATCTGATTACTTAGGAGCTCTACCATCTCAATATCGGAGTAAGGACGTTCCACTTGGTGTATAGGGGAGTCCAAAAGTTGAATGGTTGGTATCGGTGGAGGGGCTTGGGCTTCCGGTATTGATACAACTGTAGAAGCGGGAGGCACTTTAGGGGTATCACCCAGTGCAGGCACCGCTACCTTCCCCTTCTTTGCTTCTTTGCTGCTTTCAGGGGCTTAGAGGAACCCTTTTTTTGGTGACTTATGCTCCTTACTTGGCTTGGACTTCTTTTTTATCAGCGTGGAAGCGGCGGATTGCGCCTTCGATGGCGGTGGTTACGAAGTCGGTTGAGCGATATCGGAGGAAGGCCTTGATGCCAGAGCCATCGATGTTGAAGGCCTCTTGGACTCCATGATTGACGGAGGATGTAACGCCGCCTCAAGGAGCACCACTTTCAGGCGCGCTGCTCGATTTTTTCTCGTCTGGTTCGAAAACCGAGCACAGTGCCGACAGGACTCAGGTCGGTGAGATTCCCCCAGACAAAAAATACAGAGGGTATGGCAGTCAGGTGGAGCAAGTTTACTACCACAACCCTTGCACCGGTTAAAAAAGCCCCACTTCTTCTCCATAAAAATAAACAGCGAAGAAGAAAGAAGGGGTGGGGTGGGGGTAGCCCGAAGGCCAAACTGAGGTAAACCGGCAACTTCCCCCTCAGTGGAAAATAAAGTTTTTTTAAAAAAGTTTTTTTTAAGAACAAAGAAACACTAAAGAAAAGATAATTATGGCCCCGGTCACACGGGCAGGAAACTGCGGTGGGGAAGCGTGGCTGTTTGCCCCGGGGCAAACTAACACGCAGTTAAGCGATCAGACCTCCTGTGGAGGTTCTGTAGAGGTACCGTGGAGCTTCCGTGGTTAGGGAGAGGTGTCGATCACATCACACGCCTGCGCGCAACGAAGAAGCGTGCGGCGCGGCGAACTGGTTTTCTTTTTTTGTGTACACTACGAATGCGCATGCTCCGTTGGGTGCGTGTGCGCAACCACAGAGACTTGGGGGGGAAAAAAACCTTTTCCGCAAGGGGACATGGGCAGGCGCCGGATGCCACCGGAAACGCGATCAGACGCCCGCCCTTGCGCCGCAGTTTCCGGAAACTAGTACCTCCAAGGTACTAGTTTTTTGCTGCGCGTTTTCGGCAGGAAGCCTCGGTTGTGCCACGGAAGCGCTACGCTTCCCAGATGTGCTGGTGAGATCGCGCCCGGAAACTCCGCCTGTCTTCTGTATCTCTTGCGTGGCTAATGTTGCGTGTGACCGCAGCCAAAGTGAGGAAAAATCCAAAGAGCCGTGAGGCAAATAGCCAAAAAAGTGAACCGATCAGACTGACGAGGAAGAGGTCTTTCCAACACGGTGGTAAGAAAGGAACTGGCGGGATGTCCACGCCCACCCCTCTGGGCATGTGCGGTGAGGTTCCTGCGCATGCCCGAGGTCTGGGCGCGAAAATCCGTTAAAGAGCTTGCTACAATGCCGATCGATCCAGCGTGTGCGCACTAGATCCCATGGGTGTGAAGCACAGAGACCACGTCGAAGATCAAATTGCAACATCAAAACAGTTAATTTGTTTAAAAATCTTCTAGTGATGAATTTCAAGGGGAAACGATATTCCTGTCTCTGAAAGTTCTTTACGCTTTGCAAATTGCCCTGGCTACATTAGTCTCCCTTTGCTGAAAGAAAACATTACATGTGATGGTACCAGCCATATCTGTTTTTCATGGGTCTATCTCATTCATATCTAAAGTAGTGCCAGCTACTCTGCCTCGTGCTTAGGGGCGCCAAACTGCACCCCCCGCCAAAAGCCTCCTCCTCTTCCTCCCCTCCCCCAAGCGCCACAACTCAGATGAAAGGCGAGCGGCATCGATCTGCCTACCAGTGGGGGAGTCTCGCCACGCTGCGCTATCTGGAGCGGGCAGGCCGAGGAATGGGGAGGCGGTGGCGGCTCCACACGGGAGGCCCGCGACTGCAGACCAAAACTAGCAAGCCGCAGTGGAGCCGGAGGCGACTTGACCCTGCCCCTGAAAGAGACACAGTGGCTCCCCAGTCCAACCCAACCCAGCCGGCGGCAAGGCTGCACGAGGGAACGGAGCCCGCTGGTGCGCCAAGCCCAGCAGGCCGGGTCCATCTGGGAAGGGGGGGAGAAGTCGGAACTCTGTGGGCAGAGGCCCTGGGGTGGGGTCAGGTCGCCTCCGGCTCCACTGCGGATTGTTAGTTGCAGCCAGCAGTCGCGGGCCACCTCCTCCTTCCTTGGCGCGCCCGCTCCAGATGGTGCAGTGTGGCGAGACTCCCCCACTGGCAGGCAGATCGATGCCGCTCGCCTTTCATCTGACTGGCAGCGGCGGTGTGACATTATGCCAGGGTGGCCAACCTCCAGGTAATGGCTGGAGACCTCCCACTCTTACAACTGATCTCCAGGCAATAGGTATTTATTTTATTCAATTTATATCCTGCCCTCCTTGCGTAGCAAACTCAGTATCTGTTCACCTGGAGAGAATGGCTGCTTTGGAAGGTGGACTCTCTGGGATTAAACCCCATTGAACCCCATTGAAGTCTCTCCCCTCTCCAAACTCTGTCCTCTTCTGCCTCCACCCCCAGAATCTCCAGGTATTTCCCAGTTCAGAGCTGACAACCCAAATTACAACCCTCGGCAGTGAAGATTCTGGGAGACAGCAACAAGACCCCCCTGCTTTGAGGTCTTCAGGGGAACTCTGGTTGGCCCTTATGGCAAATAGGACCTTTGGACTGACCCAGAAATTTTATGTTGTTGTTGTTGTTTTTAATCTCAGTGTTGAAATCCTGCACTGTAACAGAGGAGGGGGTGTCA
>NW_015171506.1:251800-262332 GCF_001447785.1 Gekko japonicus | reverse complement strand
GGCTCGCCGCCACCGCCTCCTCATTGGAGCCGGCAGGTAGGCAGGGCGGGCGGGCGGGGGGGAGGACCGGCCTCGCTGCTGCTGCCGCCTCCTCGGGACATCGAGCGGGGGGGGGAAGGAGGAGACGGAGCTCTTCTCCCCCCGCGAGTATCGCGGGTCCCCGTCTTGTTTTTCCTAAAATGCATTTATTTTTTTTAATTGGTGGGCACATGGGGGGGGGGTGCACCAGGAGGGATTCTTGCCTAGGGTGCAAATAAATTGGGGCCGACCCTGCAAGTTCACATGTAGTTTTACAAAATGCAAGGAGCGGCATTTTCATACAACAATAGAATGACTTTCAGTGAACTAAACTGGGTACACATACACAAACTTACCAGTGGCAAACGCTTTATAGCAGACAGGTACTGGAGGAGACCCTTGGCATGATAAATTGCAGGATGCAGATCTGGGTTTGGGTTTTGCCATTGTCTATTCAAGTCCTCCCCACTTAAAGAACAGCGATGGCTACAGGAAAAACATAATCTTAATGAGATTTCATCATCCTAAAGAAAAAGTCTTTTCTCCCCAAATAAATGTATGCAACAGCTTATTTTGTACTATGAAGAGGTCCCTCTACATTTTATTAGGCAAAGGGTATTTAAAATATTGTTTTAGCTCCAGTGGTCATTGAGGGGGTTGCTAGGCAACCACAACAACATTGTAAGCCTTCAAGCCTTAGTTTCTGACAATAAAAGGCAGGGAGAGTGGGCAGCCAGCTCAGCAGCAACTGCTGACAGTTCTGGCTACTTGCCACTATTCAGTGGCAGCCACCACATGAAAGCCTGCGGTGTGGTGGTTAGCATTTCAAACTAGGATCTGAGACACCCAAGTTCAAATTCCCACTTTGCCCTAGTGCTCATGGATGAACTTGGGCCAGTCACATACTCTCAAGCCTAATCCACCTTGAGACCAAGTGAGAAAGGCAGACTATGAACAATGTAAATAAAAGCCTACCTCACAGGGTTGTTGTGAGGATAGAAATGAAGGAAAGGAAAGGCATCAAGGCTGCTTTTGGGTTTCCATTGTGGAAAAAGGAAAATGAATTAAATAAATAACAAATATAGCTGAGGATGGGGGGCAGATGAAAGGTTGGTTGTGGGTGGAATGGACAAAGGAAGCAGGAAAAGTGAGACAACTGGCATTGCCAGAGGGAGGGTAACAGGAAATAGTGTGAGGAGGAGGATACAGGGGAAGGAGGAGGATACAGGGGAAAGTGAGGTGAACCCCACAAGTCCACTATTGGATATATGAACAGAGCAGTGTAGATATGAAAATGACTAGACATTTTCCTAAGGCATATGAATATTCCAGAGCTGACATGTTCTTAGTATCTAAAATTTGAATACAAATATCTATGCAGAACATTCACCAGTCCCCACTGACATCCATGTCAAATAAGTATCAAACTAACAGGGTGAAAGCTGAACAACAAACACAACTGATATTCAGCTCACTTAGTGTAAGAAGCCACTATGGCTTATTTAGGAGGTACAATTATTAACATGGCTCATTATGTTAATAAAATAAAAAATCAAGAGAGAAATAATTGTTTTTTAAAAACTCAAAGGGGCAGAAAGATACCATATGGAAAACCATAATGGGACTATTTTCCAGGCATTTCAACTTGAAAAAGGCAGGTTAGAGATGTTATACAGATACACACACCCCGCTCTGCAAATGTTATCTACACACACAGCAATATTTTGACATGGGAAACAAGGCTGGTAAATTGTTAGCCAGTAGGCTTGAAAAAGGAAAGCTAAAGAAATTAGGGATGAAAGAAAGGCACTTAAACATGCCCCCCCTTCCCCGGGCTTCTCCACAATAGGCTCAGGGAAGGAACGGGGCATATTTGCCTGTCTGCCCACTGTCTTCCCAACCTGTGCGCCTTGGTGGGCTGGCTGGGGAGACCGAGAACAGCCATGGAAACATGCCTGCTTCCCTTCCCGATCTTCTTCAGGTGCCCTGCAGCCGCGGGGTGCCTGAATAAGATTAAGAAGGGAAACAGGCATGTTTACAATGCTTTTCTTTCCCTCCCCGAGATCGGGGAGGGATAGAAAGGCATTTAAACCCAACAGCTGACTGGCGTCTGAGGCAGCTGTTAGGTTTAATGAGACCTTTTTCAGTATAGCAAAATGACCCCCCCCCCAAAAAAGCCAGATAATATTGGCTTTTTCGGGTTCAGTTATACCAGTAGCTGAATACAGAACTGATCTGTATTCGGCTTATGTGATATCCAAAAAATATCGACAAGGTATTTTTCGGGTATTTTTTTGGTTCAGCTACAGCTGAATGCACACTCCTAATCTTGACCCTTCAAAAGTGCATAGGCTTACATAATGAAGACTTGTATGTTTGGTTGTGGTTGTGGTTGTTTTGATACACTAGCATGATTGTTGGTGAAGATTCTGATGGAAAACCCCAAAGAATGATCAGTATGTCCTGCGGCATAATGCAAGGGTTCATTCCTCCCCCCAAGGAATGGGGGAATGTCAGTCTGGAACTGCCTGAGAAGCATTTTCCTTAACTCAGTTTCTAAATGCAGCTAAAACCTTTTAACAACTTACTTTCCATTGATGACCCCATCTGGGTTAAGCATTGGAACAATTTTAAAAATATAAGATTCTCGTAATGCCTGGGCAGTGGGATTATTACCCATGAGATATTCCAGTGTTCCCTTCATAACCCAGCTTGCATTAGTTTCTCCAGGATGTACACGAGCAGATAAGAATATAAAAGGACGGTTTCCTAAAAACAACATAAAGAAGAATGATACAACCAATTGGTCACTGTCTGAAGGAACTTAAAAGCGAAGTACTATGAATCCCTAAAACATTATTCAAAATATGGATTCAAAATATGATTCAAAATATGAATTAAAAATATGAAATACATTTTAAGCAATTCAGGTAACTGCTGGCAGCATTTTTATATATATTAAGGCAATGTATGGAACATACAACCAGACATTTATCAACATCTTAATATTCACTGGGCACTATCCAGGCAGAAATCAGTATTTTTTTTAAAAAAAGTTTATTTATTCACGTTTTCCATACAAAAAAAGAACAAAAGACAATGCCTAATACAAAATAATCACTTTGTGGAGGTTTCATTAAACATTTTTTCCTATCCATTTATTGACTTTTTGCCATTTTTTTGAAACTTAGTTTCATCTTTTCCTGATAGCATCATATTCAACGTCCATTTCTGCTATTTCTAGGATCTTTGTAACTATTTCTTCTCTACATGGTATTCTATCTGTTTTCCAGCATTTCACAACAAGAATTCTAGCTACTGTGAGAATATATAATATAATACATAGTTCGTTATACTTAATTCTATCTGTTATTATATTAAGCAGGTATATTTCCGGTAAGAGTGGCAACTCTACCACCATGATTTCTTTTATTAGTTGTTTAATAATTTTCCAAAATTTTTGAATCTTCTCGCAGCGCCACCATATATGATAATACGTTCCTATATTATTTCTATATCTCCAACAATTTCCAGAAACATTTTTATAACATTTGGACAGTTTGTCAGGGGTCCAGTGCCATCTATATAGCATTTTAAATATATTTTCCTTATATGATGTGGATCTTAATAGTTTAATAGAATTCCATGTTTTTGCCCAGTCATCTATTGTTATATTATGTCCTATATCTTTCATCCATGTTACCATGGATGGTTTTAGTACTTCTTCTTGCATCTCGTCTTCCAGTAAAAAATTATATAATTTCTGAATCAGTTTATCTGCTGATGAAAGCCATATTTTATCTATTGCTAGTTTTGTTTTCACAAAGTTTTTTTAATCCTTGATATATCTTGATTGTAACTGTACTTTTTCCCAATTGGTGAGATTAATATGCCTTGATTGCAGTGTCTCAAAGGGCTTTAATTCGTTGTTTTCATTTAAGAGCACGTCGTATGTTATCTTTTTGTTATCTGTTATTAATGTCGGCATTATAAAAGCCTCTAGTGGGGAGACCCATTTTGGTATTTTAGCATAAAATCTTTCTTTAAATTTTTTCCATATCTTCATTAATGCCCCTCTTATTATGTGATTATTAAAATTCTTTTGTGTTTTATCTTTATCATACCATACGTAGGCATGCCAGCCCATGTATAGATCATGTCCTTCCAGTTTTAATAATCTCTTCTTCCAACAAAATCCATTCTCTCACCCAACTCATAGCCGCTGCTTGATAATAGAGATACCAATCTGGTATTCCGGGTCCTCCTCTGTTTTTTCTCTCTCGAAGTAGCTTCCATTTCACCCTTGATCTTTTTGATTGCCAAATAAATTTTCTAACTTGCTTGTTTAATTCATCAAAAAAAAATTTATTTTTCAATATGGGTATGCATTGCACTAAGAATAATATTCGCGGAAGTATATTCATTTTAATAGTTGCAATTCTGCCCATAAATGATATGTGCAGATCATGCCACTTTTGTAAATCATTCTTTAGCTTTTCTAGTAATACTTTGTAATTATTTTCATATAAATTGTTGTTCTTATTTGATATATTAATACCTAAATATTTAACTTTTTTACTACTTCTATTTTTGAAATCATTTGAATTTTGGTTATGTCTTCTTTAGTACAATTTTTGTCAAGATTTTAAAAAAATATTTATTTTGAGTCCCGCTATTGCTCCATAGTTTTGTATTACCTTTAGTAAGGGTAGTATAGCTTTCGTCGGGTCCTCCAAAATAAATACAAGATCGTCAGCGAAGGCTTGTAGTTTAAAATGCTCTCCTTTAACTTTAAGACCTGTAATTTCCATATTGTCTCTCACCAAATCGTTCAGCATTTCTATCCCAAAGATAAATAGTAATGGAGAGAGTGGACATCCTTGTCGAGTCCCTTTTTCAATAGGTATACTTTGTGTTAACTCTCCATTTAGAATTATTTTGGCCCATTGTTCTTTGTATATTTCATATATCATTTTTGTAAAATTTTGGCCACATTCCCATATTTCCAGTTTGTATTTTAGAAAGTCCCAGTTAACATTATCAAAGGCTTTTTCCGCATCCAAAAACACAACAGCTAATTTGTTTCCTGGATGTTGTTCATAATATTCTATAATATTTACAATGGTTCTTAAGTTTTTCTTTATTTGTCTTTTTGGAAGAAAGCCTGTGAAATCAGTATTTTTAATTTCTCCATCAGTGAGTCCCTTAAACAGCTACCTAGCACTCAATGAAATTAATGAGATTTTGAAACTTAATGTTGGAATTGATTATGAGATTATATAAACAACTTACAAACTCAAGGAGAGTAAAGTTTACCAGTTGTGTATTAAAATAGCTTCAAACAGATCTCAGTGAATAGGAAACAATTATTGTACTTACTGAACTGACAGATATGTTCATAGTAATTTGATTCTGGCATGGCTGTTATAGTGAGTAAAGGACAGTTGTTTCCAGAAAGGGTCTCACACAAAACATCGTGTCGGAAATATATCTGCTGAGGATTGTATGTAGATTCCAATTTTTGAAGGTGCATCTTTATAAAACAAACATACTGTAAGCTTCTGAGAAAGGCCCCTTTATTTGCCACAATTTTAGGTGCTTTCTAAATAATAACAATTTTGAACAAATTTCAAAAACCTCATGTAGTTATTAAGCTATTAAGTGTTATTAAACTGACTTAGTCTAATATAGCTTTTGTATAGGATAGCTTTTAATATTTTTCTGTTTTACCACTTTTCTTTCATTAGAGATAAAGCTTTTAAAAATACAGCAAAAAACACTTTAAAGACATCTCTAGTTAGCCTGAAAATAACAGCACCTGGCCAAACTATTTTCATACTCCTCTTACAGAAAGAGAAAATTAGCTATTATAGCAGTACAAGTGTGAAACAGCTGGGAGGTTAAGCATATTAAGCAATCTGTGGTCAAAGAAATGTGGAATGTGAATCTGAGATGTTAACTGTAAGACCCAGAACATGCTGAAGCACTGAAGCAGCTTTGCCCAAATCCTGGCAATGAATGGGCCCATAAGGCAAAATCATTTTCCAACTGCTGTAGCTACACTGCATTTTAATTGTATTGAGTCATAGGATGTTTATTACAAACTACAGTCCCATCTCTTAGGCCTTGGGATGGGGTCTGTCCTATCCTGCCTTTGCAAGTAAAATTGAATATTCGCTTTATCAGACTAGCTGTCTATACCTTTCTGTGAATAGGAATATCATAAAGAACCATAGAAAAGGTCAAATTCCCCCTTCAAGAGATCTTGCCCTTTTAATGGCAAAAATGAAAATCTTAGTGCAGTTTTTGCCATTACTGCAGCACTGTAAATGAAATAACTGTATCTGCTAAAATTCTTCCATCTAAGGCCATAGGAAATCTAGAAGCCTTGAAAAGAGGGGTTATTTGCTGAATCACTGGCTCACTGAAGTTGTGTAGGAGCTGTTTGCTCACTGCCAAAAACCTTAGTGCCAGTGTGGTGTAGCAGTTAAGACTGGTGGAATCTAATCTGGAGAACTGGGTTTGATTCTCCACTCACATGAAGGCTAATGGGTGACCTTGGACCAGTCACAGTTCTCTCAGAACTCTCTCAGACACCTACCTCACACGGTGCCTATTGTGGGGAGAGGAAGGGAAGGCAATTGTAAGTCACTTTGAGACTCCTTAGGGTAGAGAAAAGCAGGGTATAAAAACCTACTCTTCTTCTTTGTGCTCCATGAATCAAGACAGAATGAAAACCAGCTAGTAGTGCAGTATAAGCATCTGCAATATAGCAGAGCAACAGGCATTTCCTCTGACAATCAACATGGAACAAGGACAGAAAAGCATTTATTTGTGCTGAGTTGGTCTTCTCCAGTGTTGTGATATGCCTGTGCAATGACTGTCCCATCAAAGTCTCTAGGACTTAAAAAATGGAACAGTAAGCACAGCAGAATTACTCCGTGAAGCATGTTTTTCCCAGATGAGTATTTTAATAGTTACCAAGAATTAATTTCTTAAAGGACCTATTTCAGCAAGACTAGGGTCAAAATGATGAAACTACATCAGCACACTATTTTGAAATAACAATGTTGACATAAAATGTATATATAAGAACTATTCTTTTGTAATCCTGAAGAAGCTTGGATATAGATTGTAAAACAGCCACTGAAGTAAAAAGGGAGTAAATAATATTTATGCATTTCTTAGATCAATTACACGGTAATATTGAACTTCATGCCAATCTTGTACAAGGGCATGACTTGTATAGAATTAGCTATTTTCCTCAACATTACAAGTATCTCAGTTTGTTCTTAAACAGAATGTGTTTTAGTATTTAGGATCACTGTAAAATTATCATACACATACACTTCAGATCCATAAAAGTGTGTAATGAAATCACATATATTAACACAAATTCTGCATGTATCCAAGTTCAAGTGAGCTCACCATTAAAGTTGAATAAGTATATGGATAATGGTAAGCGAAGTAGCAAACATCTTCCTTGTGTGGGAAGCTAACAGTGAAGGTAGTTGTATAGTAGGATTTTCCCTTCTGACCTCCAGCAGCAGCTGAGCTTCTAGAAAAATGATTCCTAAGAACAAAATATTAACGTTAGCTTAAAATAGAAAGTACACATTAGTGTCACCTGGTCCTATGGATTGAAGAAACAAAAGACTTGCTTAAATATTACTTCTAGTCAAGGGTCATTTCGTAGAAAAAGAGCTGCAGGAGCTCATTAGCATACCTAAGAGGCTATTAGCATAATAGTTAATTAGCATATGCCACACACCCTGCCATCACCGGATGTGATGTCAGAAGGGGAAGCAAAAGGGGGGAGGCATCTTCAAAAGCCTCCCCTTCCCTTCCCCAGACTGGCTGGGAGGGGGAAGTGAAGAGAGAAGAGGTTTAAAGGGGCCATAGAATAGAATGGAAAGATCGCGCCGCCACTGCACGATCCCCCACTGCTTTCCCCCCAGCCCGCCTTGGCAGGCCGGCTGGGAATGGGAGGCTTTTGAAGATGCCTCCCTCCCTTTTTTGCTTCCCCAGCTGGCCTGCCAAGGTGGAGTGGGGGGGAAGCGAAGAGTCGTGCTGCTGCTGTGGCGCGACTCTAGAGAGAAGGAGCTTGGGGGTGGGGAGCTGGAGGCGGGGCTTGCTGCCACCGCCATTTGTGCCCACTCCTGGGCTGCTGGAGTGGCACTCCAGCCCCAAATGACCCCTGCTTATAGTACAAATTAACAATGATTAACTGACTCAGTATCTTTCAATTGGTTAACTGACTAAATTGGCTTTCAAACAGTAATTACTAAATCTGTTTATTTACAAAATGTACACACTGCCTCCCTGAACATGATAGTCATTAAAGAGCATAAAAATCTTTCAAATTAACAAACTATAAAAAAGAGCCTACTAAATACTTTTATTTCCCATCAAATATTTTTCTACCCCACTAATTTAAAATCTGATTCTATCAATTAATATATGCTTACTTGTAGTAACAAATATCTGTTCCTACTCGAATCCACCAGGGTTGGCCATTTAATGCATCTTGAACAGAGTACATGAGGGGCTGCATACCTTAAAAAGAAATGATTATTGAATACAGTTGCACATATTCCACAGAATATACCTGTCTCTCATTCTATTTGGCAGCCAAACTATGCTCTCCACTGCCCTGGAGAGAAACTTATTCTAGAACATTACTTTTAGAAAACATATTTTTTAATATATTACTAAACTGAATCTGCATTCTGAAACCTTTATGATAAAATAATCAGATGGAGCTTTCTTACTTTGCTCACTGAAAATATTAATAAATAGGATGACTTCTACTTCTATTTTCAATATTCTTTTGGATCATTTGTTCTCTTCACATTTGATTTTTATGATACATTAAAACAGTGATACTCAGGGGCACTGTTCCCCAGTATGGCACCCATCCCGTGTTCTAGGAAAGTGGATAAGGCCATTGCCTGTTGGGAATTGGGGTTGGCAGATGTTTCCTTTCCTTTCTTTCTTTTTTGGCCCCCCGAAGGGGATTTTTTAATTGCATTTTCTATATAGACTACAAACTATAATGGAAAAAGGAGGGGTACTACATTTAAGGGAGAAAGAAAAGATAATCACTACTAACTAAAACCCAAGAGAGGAAATCCTCAAATTAGCTTACAGACAATGCCAATTCTTAAAATGCTACGTTTGATGAACTTGGTCAGACATGCTTTTATAACTTTTAAGTCTTAATTTTAACTGTTATGAAAGAACTCCTCAGCATCCCCATATTAAAAGAACAAAACAATATTTATCAGAGGCACCATTCAGAGTCCTTCAACCCTTATTTTTTCTTATCTTGTCTCTTCCGCAGTTTATAAGGACTTTTAGGAGCTGCTGCCCCCTTCTCAGACAGTCCTGTCCAGAAGACCCTGAGTCCAGCTCGTCGCTGGACTTACTGTCCTTTTCCTCTTTATCCCTCTCCTCTGGCTTACCCAGCTGGATTCTCAAAAAGTCCCGTGCTTTGGACACAGAGTCAATCTTTTCTTTTTTCCCCTGAAATTTAAAGGTTACGCCTTCTAGGTATAACCACCTGTAACTGATTGCATTCACTTGAAGAAAAATAATTAAATCTTTGTATTTCTTTCTCCGTTGTCTTATTTCAAATGGAATGTCTTTCAGAATCCGAATAGTACTGTCCCCGATTTTCAAAGGTGTCCCTGCTGTCGCTCTTAGGATGCAATCTCTCACGAGTCTCTTCGAGAATCTCATTACAATTTCCCCAGGCAGATTATTCTTCTTTATGTATATGGAGTAGGACCTGTAGACAGGGGTCGTTTCGTAGAAAAAGAGCTAGGGGAACTCATTAGCATAATTCATTAGCATATTCCACCCCCCTGACATTACCGGAAGTGTGTCATAAGGCCACACCCACCACTCAGTTAGTCTTAGTCTTAAAGGTTAGTCTTAAAGGTGCTATTTGTTAGTCTTAAAGGTGCTATTTGAACTCTTGGACTATTTTGCAGCAACAGACTAACACAGCTAATTCCTCTGAATCTAAACCCACCACTCAGGCTCCACCCCAAAATCTCCGAGGCCAAGGTATTGCCAACTCAGAGCTGGCGAGCCTATCTGATGGCACATGTGAGGGGAAAAAAAGCAAACTACCCATGTCAGGTAAAAAGGATAGAAGTTCAACACAATTTTATCTATTTTCAGTAACTGGTTTGTTGAGAGAAAAGCAACAACAAGCACATCAGTGAAGACCTAGTACCAGAGTGCCAAAAAGGAAAGCTGTTTGGTAATAGATGAAGTACAAAATATGTAGCTATTCACATTCCAGTTACCAGAAGTGTTCCCTCTAACCTGAGTTAGTGTGAGCTAGCTCACAGCTTTTAAGCCTTTGGCTCACATATTTTTCTCTTCACTCAGGAAGGAGGGCTCCAGAGGCAAACTAACTGATGCAGTAGCCAAATCACTCGCTCACAGCTTTAATGCCAGTGGCTCACAAAGTAGAAATTTTGCTCACAAGACTCCACAGCTTA
>NW_015171506.1:246488-251677 GCF_001447785.1 Gekko japonicus | reverse complement strand
GAGGAAGCCCCGCCAAGGCCCTCCCTGGCCCCAGGCAGGCAGGGGTGGGGAGAGACGGGGAGGAAGCAACTTACCCTCCCTCTTCTCCTGCCTCCTCCTGGCTGAATGAGGGCCGGAAGCGGGGCGGCCGGAAGCAGGGGGCTTCATCGTGTGCCCCGCCCCCCGCACCTCACCAGGGGGAATGGCGATCCCCTGCAATCCCCCCGAATGGACCTCTGCCTGTAGACCACATCCATTTCACTCATAAGATAGTCCGCCTTCATATCTGTCACTGGGGCCAGTGCTTCACTCATCATTTGCTTCAGATTCTCTCCTCTGCTCTCTGGAACACCCTGGAAGCGAAGGACCAGGTTTGCCTTCTCCATTTGTATTTGCAAAAGCTGTTCTTCTGTTGAAATTTGCTTTCCCCCCAATTTTAGCACTTTTTTCTTCACCTTTTGAGTAGTGGCATCAACCTCTTTCATCTTCTCAGCTGTTTGATCCATGATTTTAAGAGTCTCGTTGAATTGTGTTTGCTGAGTGGTGATACATTGATTCATTTTTGACAGCTGCTCCTTGAGGTTAGTCATCTGCTCCAGCAGGGGGCGCAGGGACTCTGCCATCGTTTTTGCCAGCTCAGTGTTTCCTTCCGGTTTTGGACTCTCAGCTGGTTTTGTTTTTGAAAGTTTCTCCTTCTCTGTCCTCTTCCCCGCCATCTTTATCGATTGTTTACTTTTGCTAAACTTTTAAAAGCCTCTGAATGTGCACTCATATGCTCGCACACGCCTTGGTAAGTCTTTCCAACAGTTTTTACCGCTTTCGCTCCCACCCCCAATCTCGCTTGTGAGTTTATGCGCATGGGAGGGGCTTTACTCTCTAGTCCACAGGGTGGGGGAGCTTTCTTCTTAACTCTTAACAAAATCACTCTAATCCGACTCACGTCCATACTCGGTCATCCAACCTCGGTTTGCTTTCGTTTTTAGCCGCTCGATCTCCTGCGCTTGTCCCAGTCAGCGTCACTGGTTCCTTGCGGACACTTGGCAGAGGAACCATGGGGACGGAGAAGCGCCTCGATTCCCCAGCATCGTGCTGGCGAAGAGGCGACCTCTCAAAAGTCCCTTGGCCAGGAGTCTTTCGCCAGACCCCCGGGGGGGTGCGATACATCGCCCCCTCTCCTTTCTGCCTGTGCACAGCTTCACCCCCAGGAGGTCTGACTGCTTAGCGTGCCGCCATAGACCGGAAGTCAGGGTTGGCAGATGTTTCCCACATTGAAACAGCTACTAATGGAGAGTCTGGAACATGAGTTAGCTGCCATCCACCCTGAACTGCAGGCCTCATGCCAGGGATGGAAATGAAGGGCACAACCCCTCCAACCCCCCCCTTCATATCCTCTGTACTCTTGTCCCAGCTTCTCGGTGGCTGTTGGGAGGAGAACAAGCAGACCACAGAGAAGAGAGATTAAACCCACCACCAGCTCCATGGCAGCCACCCAGGGAAAAAAGCAAGTTGGACACAGTGGAGTGCTGATGGTTTTACTCCACAGCCAGCTTGCTTTCCTCTGGGTGTCTTGGCCATCTCATCGTCTTGCCTAAGCTGCTGTGCCTCATGATGAGGAGAGAATGAGGGCAAAGAGCAAAAGCCCTTCCCCTCACTCCAGATCCCCCAAATTCAACAGCAGTGGGTAACAGCTACTCTACATGTTCAAAGGTACTCTGGTAATAAAAGGCTATAGTTATATATTTAATATTAATAGTGGTCTTATATTATTGTAGGCATGTACTTGGGGGGGTGACACATAAAGGGAATACAGTATTCATGTGGCTCTTTTGGTTGATGAAAATTGTGAATGTGTCTTTGTGTGATCTGTACACTAAGTACCACTGCAGTAAAATCACTGTATTCCTATGACAGGTTTTCTTCTTCTTTGCCACTAAGAAATCTTTGTAATACCTGTTCAATCTCAACGTCTTTTAAAATCTACAAGGTTACAATAGTATATATTTTAATTTATAAAACAATAGTATATTTTTCCTTCACTTACATAAATTGTAATGTACTATTTTATTACATTGTACAGTTCATATACAATAATAATTTGTAGGGCTAGCATGACCTTTCAAAACTGATCTGTATATCTAATTCTGAACATGGCTTCAGAATGTAGAACAAAAACCCCCATATCTTCTGCATTGCCATTTTTGCCACTCATTTTTCCCTATTGCTTTGAGTCTCCCACCCCCTTTCCACATGTGTTTTGCTTCCTCTGGGACTACTAGAGAGAGCAAAACAAATTGGGGGGAGGGGAACCCTGAAGCAATAGGGACAAATGACAATGCAGAAGAGCCCTATAAGGGGATCATTTAGAGACACTGGTGATGATTTCCAGGTTTCCAGAAAAATACTAAAACCTCTCATCCAACAGGAGGCTTGGTGAAGGGGGAAACAAGAGGAGAGAAAGTAGGGACTGGGGGGGGGGGGATGAGATTTTCCCACTTCTGCAATGCCCCACATATTACCCTTTGTAGCCACCCTCAAAAGTTAGAGGACAGCAGCTACTGAGACTATCCTTGCCAGGCTCTTTAACTCCCAAGGATGGATGAAAGGTGGAAACAGACCCGCCTTTGTAACCACCCTCTGGGGTTAGAGAGTGGCAGCTGCCCAGATTTTTCCAGCTGGTGGTCCTTTGACTCACAGGAAAGACCTTTTTGGCCATTCTTGGGCATGCCAAAATGCCCCATAACATTTTGTTACAGGTCCTCACTTGTACTACTACAGATTCCAATTGTTGATCTGGTTTCCTATCTACTTTTTTATATATATAGTAAAAGGTAAAGGTTTCCCTTGCTCGAAAGCCAGTTGAATCCAACTCTAGGGTTGCGGTGCTCATCTCTGTTTCCAAGCCGAAGAGCCAGCGCTGTCCGAAGACGTTTCTGTGGTCATGTGGCCGGCATAACTAAATGCCGAGGCACATGAAACTCTGGTACCTTCCCACCGAACTGGTACCTATTCATCTACTTGCAATTCCTTGCTTTCAAACTGCTAGGTTGGCAGGGGCTGGAACCAGAGATGGGAGCTCACTTTATCATGCGGAACTCGGGTCTCGAACTGCTGAACTACCAACCTTCCAGCCTGCAGTTCAACATCTTAACCACTGAGCCACTGCAGATATATATATATCATACTGCAAACGATCATCATAGTACTACTCAGCAATTCACATATTTTGCTAAAAAATTCCATTTCCATAAAGGAAAGAAAGGAAGGAAGGCCTTCATTTCCTCTCCTCGCACTGTTCCTTGGTAGTTTAGGTATTCATAACCATTAGGATGGCAGAAGGCCACAGTTAAAAGAGGTCCAGAAGGCCTATTAGCATTCATGCCTGTGGGTTTTCTGAAGCCTGACCTCACAAACTCTCCAAACAGTGTTTCCTCTATCTTGGGGGAGGAGGGAATGCTCTTGAAGTACTAAAATGTCTGAATATAGCCTCATTTTTCCTAGTTCATTCTTTTCAAAGGAAAAGTAAAACAGGTCTTACCATAATTGAACTGACTGTTTGACTTTTCACAGTTGATTATATTAAATCGGTAAGCAATGCCTGTCCTCATTCCACTGACTTCGAAGTAAAACCACTGGTGATAATGGTTGCTGTTTATATCAGCATTCAGGATAAGATCATACTCATTTCTAAAGATAAGTAGAAACAAAAGTCTTAAAATTAAGAGAACCCAGAATGCAGAAATTGAATAGAAGTGACAACAGAATCTTACTTTCTGATCTGAATGACTTTGCGCAAGTTCCCTGATTCAAATTTAGAATTAAACTTCAAAATGTCTCCTTCATCTGGCACCATGTAGCTGAAAGACATTGCAAGGAAAACAGAATCACCATTATAAGTAACTCAGCAATAATCTTACTAGCAGACTTTAAAACCTCCTGAGTACATACCATCAGTTTGGGATTAAAAATTATCTAGTTCATCCAATCAATAGTTACAGATTTCAGTTATACATATCACTTATCAGTAATTCAGGGGTAAATGATTTGAACACTGTAGCTGAAATATCTATGCCATCATACAGCGTAAACACGAATATTTACTTTCCCCTGGATGTTATTTTCATTTTCCTGTGCCAGAAGCTGATTATTTTATTGTTGGTTTATATTTATATCATATTTAAAATGTTAATAGTTGAATTGTTTCTCCCCCAAAGGAGGGGGGAGGGCGAGGAGGAGGAGATTGGATTTATACCCTGCCCTTCACTACCCAAAGGAGCGGCTTACAATCCCTTTCCATTCCTCGCCCCACAACAGACACTCTGTGAGGTAGGTGGGGCTGAGACAGCTCTCTCTCGAACTGCCTTTGAGAGAACAGCTCTGAAAGAACTTCTGACTGACCCAAGGTCACACCAGCAGCTGCATGTGGAGGAGTGGGGAATCAAACCTGGCTCTCGCATATCAGAGTCCACGCTCTTAACCACTACACCAAACTGACTCTCCATTAGTTTCTAGTTTCCACTAGGTTCTTTTTTTTTTTTTTTTTTTTTTTTTTTTTTTTTTTTTTTTTTTTTGGTAAACAAATTTTATTTTCTCAGGAATACAACATATAAAACATTTCATTCTATCAATTGTCTACCCCATTCCCAGTTCCTCCCCTCCCTCCAATGGCTTCCCACAATGCTTCCACCCCTGCTCCAAATTACTTCATATCATCAACAATATCAGTTTTTCATCATTACAATCTAAAGATAACATCATTTGACTTAATATTGATCTAAACATATTAAGTTTTGTTTCACATCCCAGTTCTTTTCCAGATAAATTTTAAAATCATTCCATTCTCCAAAAAACTCATCGTCTTCTTTGTTATTCAGTTTTTTGTAATCTTATCCATTTGTGCCATGAACAGAACTTTTTGTATCCATTCTTCAACCTCTGGTACCTTTTCCGTCTTCCAAAACTGAGCATAAATCATTCTCGCTGTCACTATCAGGTACCAGAGTAAAGTTTTTTTAGTCGTATTGACTTCTTCCATTTTGAGTCCCAAAAGCAGAATTTCCGGTGCTTTTTTAAAAGAACATTTCAGTATTTTTTGCATTTCATTGTGGACCTTTGTCCAAAAGTCTACAGCTTTCTCACAAGTCCACCACATATGATAAAATGAGCCCTCATGCCTCTTACATTTCCAGCATTTGTTTGACATATTTTGATTC
>NW_015171506.1:230137-242718 GCF_001447785.1 Gekko japonicus | reverse complement strand
GTGACAACTAGTCCTTTTGTAGGAAAAAGGCACAATGACGCAAGAAAAAGGGAATTATGTATGGAATTAGTTTCCTGTAAAATGTGTATGTGACACACATCTCCAGCCATGTTCACTTCACAAGAGACTAAACCAGGAAATAATCTTTATGAATAATGGTAACATTTTGGGGGCACTTTTGGCACCATCTCTGTTGCTCTGGACACACATGAACCATAGTATAAATCTTGGGTTTGCCTCAGTCGCTATGCAGATGTTCTCAAATGTAAGGGCTGATTCTTGACATTTTGGGGGTTGAAGTAGATCCAATCCTAGGTCTCACAACCGGTTTAAGTTCTGGGTCTGAGTCGGCTCTTTTCTTGCCTCTCCTGGTCTCCGTCTTGGCGATTTCTTTCCAATTCACAGATTCGCAAAATAAAGCACTCTTCTAGATGATAAGATTTAGTCCTCCATGCCTCTCTGTTTACGCTTTCCAAAGACCCTTAGAAATATATTAAAAAAGCAAATTTAGTTGAAGTCCTCCTCAAAATGTCGGGCGCAACTTCTCTATGGTAATTTCATGTAGAGTAGGTCAGATTGGTATTTTGCAGGCCCTTCCTTCCGCATAAAACTCACTTCCGGTCCGGCACCTTTAAAAGTTCCACTGTCTTCCTTTCGCTAATGCCCGTCTAGGAATTCAACTTCCTGGATGTTTCACACGGACCTCTTTCTTTGTGACACCAGCCTGCTCTTCCCACGCTATTGTTCGTGAGTTTCGATTTTACAGTTGCGCACACGGCTCCATCTTCACCACAGGAATGTTAAACAATAAGCGTTTTTACAGTTTTTAAAGGCTTCAATCAACTTTTTTCTCTCCGGAATCGGATTTCTGGGATTTACTATTCATTTTCCGCTCAACCGCTTAATTCAAATTGACTCCAAACTCAGTTCAGGTAAGCGGCACGTTTTTGTTATCTAGCACGTTCAAAACGGGTTTCGCATTGTTTCTTTTAACTCACAGTTGTTGTCCTTCTTCAAAGAGGTCGGCTGACGAAGAATTTATGCCGGTAATCCGGCTCGATCGGCCACTATAGAGTTGCTTGGCACTTGCCTTCTTCGTGGGAGGAGGTCAAAGCCCAATTCAGCTTCTTCCGAAGCTGGATTACGCCAACCTCACACTCCCTCTAGGGCGCTGCTGCCTGCTTGTCCCCCCCCCCTCGCTGGGGAGTGATGCGTTGGGCTGTGTATTGCCCAAACTGTCGAAAGTGGCCGTCGCTCGCTTCGCACGATCGCGAAACGCTTCAGTCCTCCATCTTAGCCAGACCGGAAGCCGTTTCCACTAGGTTCTAAGCTTCCAGTTTCAGTCCAAATACAATAAATAATAAATAGCTCATTCTATTCTAAAAAGAAATCAGGAATTTTAAACGTAACAAAAACCTAAACGTGGGCACATACTTTAAAAAAATCACTGGTAAAATATTCATTAGAGTAGCGGTTTTCAAGCTTTTAAGAAGTGGCCCTTGGAAACTTTTTAGGGGTTCTTGAATGAGAAGATTAGTAATGGGGGGCAGCCCTCCCCTAAAGATAGTTAGCTCACCACTACTTACCTTTTCCTGCAATGCCCATTCACAGGGTAATGTTGGCTGTGCTCTACAGATGTGCTTACAGTTTACATGAACCAACAGTACGGACCTACAAATCTGGCCATTGTGCTACATGAACTCAATATGAACCCCAGAACACTTTCCAAAATATTCTATTTCATACAGGGTTTCTAGTGCAGGAATGTAGGGATTCCTCATCAAACAAACTAATGGGGAAATGGTTCTCCACTGCTAGTAAACATTCAAGTCATCCAGTCAAAGAAAACATATCTGGTCTATAACAAAAGATGAATTTAGCAGTGATTTTTTTCGACAAAACATAAGTATTTAAATAGAAGAACTGCCATTAAAATGCAAAACAATTCAAACTCATGTTAAAAGTGCTATGGACTGTTAATCTCTAATTGCCTCTATCTAGCATAGTGAAAAGTTCCCAGTACCTTTACAACAATATAAATGGTCTGGGTATCACACCCCTCATTTGCCTTGTCTTAAATTTTGCTTTATGTGCAAAACAACTGAAAAAGAGAATACCAGAGTGTAAGAGAAGAGAGAGCATGAGGACTCTTACAAAGAAACCTACCTGGGACTGTCAAGGTCATACACAACTCTGTCTATAATATCATTAGGATGAATTAGCCTTTCAATATCCTGGGCAATTTTTGTCCTATAAAAAACAGAGAGGGCTTTCATGTAATGTTTCACAATTGTTGTCTAGAAAGGTGTGGTGCCACCTACTGAATCTAAACTACAAGAAAAGAAAAAGGAATTTGAAGGGAGGCATACAATCCTCCTAAAAATTTATGCCCCCATTAGTGCATAATATGGACAAGAATCTGCCTGTACACAAGGCACCAAGGCTTAGAAATTCAAAGTTTGATTTCCTTGTTAAACATTTCTTTTCCTTTCATTATGTCTAGTTTTAGTGACTTTGTATTAGTGTAATTCATAATTCAATCATTATTAGTAGTTAAATCTGATTAAGATTAGAGAACAATTTATATCAGCAATTCATGCAATTACAACTGTAGCTAAAGTTTTAAAAGATTCAGAGATTATATTGTGCAGTGACTGGGTTAGCGTGCAAGCCTTTCACCTCTGGAAACCTCTAGTAAAACATGACGAGGTTACAAATAAGAAATAGGCATTTAATGCAATATGTATTTGCTACATGTTTAGCACTTCTGTATCAGAAACTGTGTGTCCTTCATGCATGCCAGGTTTTGGCCAATATATTTATTTTGCTAGAAGTAGTACTGCAGAATTTTTGGACTAGACACCAAAATGCAGAAACTCATGCATGTCTAGTTTACAAATTCCCACAGCATATACATGTGTCAAATAAATATGATCGACATTACATTAATCACATTACATGCATACCAAGTATACACAGTTTACTACCCAAATTGCTCTGGGAATCATACCAGTGTCTGAAAACATTTGCTAAGTATGAAGCTGAAACTTTAACACATTAAAAATCCAGCTTTGAAAAGCATATAACATCTTATAAAGGGACATAACAATCATTCTTGATATAAGTAAGATCTTGTTAAATGTCAGGCTCCCAAAATGTGTTTATAATCAGAGGTACTCTCAAGTAAATGTTGCTAAAAATCAATAATTTCCAAATCCAATAGTTTGCTGTGTTAGCCTGTTGTAGCAAAAGTATTAAAGAATTTAAATCACTTATTATTAGATATATTTACATAGGCTAGATTATATTTCATCAGATGTATGTGTCTGGACTACAAAATATATAAATAGTTTAGAAGTACTAACCATAAAGATCACCATGTGGCTGATGAAATTTATTTATAAGTCATTTGTCAGATTTATAGCCAGCCAATTCAGCTACGAAGTATTTGTATTTGAATATCCTTGTTAAAAGGGCCCACTTTAACACAACGAATAACGCACAACCACTAGAAATTTCAGGGTATACCGTTATGAAAAGGTCTTATTTACCCCATTAAATCTAATTAGCTCATATTAGCCTTAGGACAAGCTTGAAATTTAGAATTTCAAAACTATTTTGAATGTTTGAAATTGTTCAGGAAATAGGAGGTGTGCTTGAGTCAGTTCTTCTAAATTTAAAAATAAGAACTGTACTACTCAGACGAGTAGGGCTGCCAAACCGCGGCGGGGGATCCGTGCGTCGTCACAGGATTGCTGCCGTGGGGGACAGCGATCCGCGTTGCACCGGCGTCGCCAGGATGTGATGCTACGCATCGCTCTGGCAACGGGGCTGTTTGGAGTCCCGTTGCCAGGGCAACGCGTAGCGTCACATCCTGGCGATGCCGGTGCAACACGGATCGCTGTCCCCCTGCGGCAGCGATCCTGCGACGACGCACGGATCCCCCGCCGCGGTTTGGCAGCCCTACAGAAGAGTGATGAGCCCCCCACCACATGTCAGCACAAAGGATACCTGTGATGGGATACTACTGTTCATGCAAGCACTTTCATCTCAGTAAGGTACAGTCCACCTGTATTATTAGGCTACAGCAAATGTTAGATTGCTTTTATTACCACAAAAGATGGAACCAGAAATGACAACTCAAAAGCAAGTTAAATATTTACCACATCATAGCATTTACATGTGATGTGCAATGAGAAAATGTTGGAACCTCTGGTTTTATTTATCTTTCCATGAGATTAGAAGGCATCATTTGGGCTGTGGAACGGCTGGAGATTCTATGCACTACAATGTTGGAAGTTTAGTAATAACTCTCAAAGTAAAGCATGTGTTTTTGACTTCAGGAAAGGACAGAGGTTGTGACAGAGGTAAGGGAAACTGAGACCTAATGGTTGAATGAAGTTGGTTGGGATTTTTGCCCCATCAATTTGAATACAAGGCTCAAGGAAACTGCGCACACCCATTCACTACCAGTTATTGCCCCCAGAGTTCAAGAGACACTGATGTTATGAAGGAGAAATATCCTGTATTTCTTTCACATACATCAGAGTTCGCATGTGCTTGGCAGCCATTCTCTTCTTCCTTGTGGAAGAAAAGGAATAAAATTTGAGATTACATATTAATATTACCTATGAATTCTAATACCCCATTCTTTTGATGAGAAATTTGTGAATTATACAGTTCTTCTGAGTATTCAAAGCAATGTATATACACTCTATAATTTGTACAACATTCCTGTGATTAGGTTTCTATCCTATATTATCAGAAGGAAGGACTAAGAAATAATAGATTGTCTGGCCACAGCATGACAGAGGAGACATTTCAAATGGGGCCTCTCAGCTCAATAAACTATTTCCTATTTTCACATTATAGGTAACAAAGTTACTAGTATCACTGATCTATTTCTAAATAGGCATCATTATTTAAAGGTGAAGTTCTCTAATTTTTCAGAGGAAAAAAAGAATTCCAAAATCAAGATTATTCAGCAATATTAGCTCATATCTACAGCCACAAATATTTGACAGAACAGTCAATGTTTTAAGATTAATCCTTACCTTTTGACTAACAAAAATGCAGTAAGCTATAGCTTTAATTTTAACACAAAACATCAGAAACAAACTCACCGTTGAACACCATACGGCCTTTCAAGAATGGGCTCTTTAAATGGCGGTGGCAAGTGTCCAAAATAGTCAGGATAAGCCACTTCTGAATATTCAGGAACAGACTTTGTATTTTTCACTATCTCAATATAAAGTTCTGGGTCATGGAGTTGTAATAGATCAGGCACATCAAGCATCACTTGCTCTCCCAAAGAAACTGAGCAAGGTACTTCCTCCTCTTCAGGATCAGCACCAGAACAGCACAGCTTTCCCAGCTGAACAGACCGTCCCTCAAACAAAACACTTCCACAGGATGAAACATGTTGTAAGGGTTTACTACAGGTAACTTCACTACAGCTAGTTTTACACTCTTTTTGGGTTGTTGCTCTTGAACTGTAAGACTGTTCATTTTTGGGAGTGTTCTGCAAAGTAATTCTGTCCAAGCCTTTGACTATTTCATGGTTTAGGCACTGGCACGATGAATGTAATTTCAAATGATCACCTTGATGCTGTAAACTATTGTCTGTGTTGCTATTTTTCTTTACCAGACCCAAAGAGATGGGTCTTTTATTGTAGTCCTCCATTTGCAAAGGCTGATTCCCCTTCACAGGAATTTCTATGATATGATTTGTGGGAGACTGTTCATCACCAGCGGTAGGAACAATAATAGGTCCTCCTAGTGATACATCAGTTGAAAAAGGCTTTGGTTCTTTGGAAACTAAATCGTATTCCTTAATATTAAAAAGAAAAGGGAAAAGAGGAATAGTTAAACATTTAATTTATATACTGCATAAAGAAAACCAAAATGATCAGTCCCTCTCCATAGGGCTTACACTGTTTTGAGCAGGGAAAGTGGCTTAACGAATTAGAAGAGAAGCTGCTTTGAGGCCGAAGGAATACAGACTGGGTGAAAGAAGGAGGAATGGGAGCCAACAGCAGGTGGGCATTTTGGATGAAACAGAAGAAAGAGAAAATATAAGAATATAGAGATGCAGTCTGAGATAAGGAACTTAACTAGAAATTGAAAGCACAAAACCAGCCTTGCTTTGTCAAGTTCAGCACAACAGCAGCACAACAAACAGCCGGATGCTGTTTGAAGATCACAAATATGGGTGAAGGCAGTATGAATCTCCTGTCTGTCCAAACATCTTTCATTCAGAAACATCACCTAAATGGAACCCTCATCTATGTTTAACAGCAATCATAAATCTGCTTAATTACTTTAAAAAATTCTCCCTCTGAGGTGGAAGACATCTTGCTGGGTGATTCCCACCATACAATCAGGGAGGCAGGAACATTTTTTTTCAACTTCCTGTCTCTCGCCTGTGGAAGTCGCCCTGTTCAGTTCTTTTCCTGCCTCAACAGGGAGAGAAGCTTAGATCAGGCTTTGCCTTTATTTAATCTTTAAAACTCTAAATTCCTTATTCAACCTCATATACTATCTTTACTATCTTCTATATACTTCTTGTAATTCTTTCACTGTTTTTCCCTATATTCTAACCCTTTTTGGAGAAGAACAACAATGTTATAGATAGAGGCTGTCTTCAACAGCCGCAGCCATTTTAGGAGACAGCGAGGGCTTTCTTCTGCTGAACTACCTCCTTATTGCTGGTGCTGGATGGGGCACAAGGGGAGACAGCATGTCCTTATTCAGACTTGCCTAGGTTACCCTAGCAAGATTGCCTGAGGGCACAAGAGGAACCAGCACGACCTATAGCAGGCTTGCCTAGGCTACCCCAAAGTGAGTGCCTTAATCTGAGCACAACAAAAACCGTGCCAAAAAACAACAACTTTTACAACCGGCTGCAGGAGACCCGGGCAATCAATCTGCAAGGCTGCAGGGAGACTCCTGTTCCACCTGCAGGCCTTGAAAAACTCGCAAGGACTGGCTAATAGAGAAAGGAATCTCTATGGGACTCAGACAGCATGCCAGATTTTCAGCGTTCCGGTAATGTATGCAAACCCAGGCTGTTCTCCTTACCTTCTGATTTCCTTCACTCTCTTTAGAGTTCCCCCCACTCCATAAACCATGTAAGCAACATAGCTTCTAAAGAGCGCCATCTAAACAACTACTCAGTGCACTAAGTTGCAGTGGCTGTTGTATGCAATGCCAACAGTGGATCTCCAGGTCTACTCATGAGTAAGACACATCGATCAAGATCACCAATTCTGGCAAGGTAGAGATGGAAGACACACATCCCACCCCGGCTCCTTCTCCTGCCCCCTCCCTTCCTGCAGGCAGGGGATTTGGGCAATGCAGCTTCTTCCACAGGGAAACCTAGCTGGCCCCTAAAGCATCTAGGAAGGAAACTTGTGTGTGTGTGTATGTGAGAAAGAGAGAGAGAGATCACTCTTATATGGCACACGAAAGCTCGTACCTTGAATAAACCTTTGTTGGTCTTAAAGGTGCCATTTTAATTTACTGTTGACTTGGTATTACCTGCCCTGAGCCCTATTATGCAGGGAAGGGCAGGCTATAAATTGAATATATAAATAGAAATTCATGAACAGTCCATAATCCTGAGTACTTATACCCCTCTCTAAGACCATGGCAGCATTAGAGCTGCAGGAGGTTCCCTATAAAGAACAGTCAGGCCCTCCTAATTCTCAGTCCAATATTTGGTCAAGGGAATAAGAATTCTCCCTAGGTCTAGTGCAGCAGAGAGGGTTTCTCCTGTTCCATTAGTTTCTTTCAGAAAAATTTAAACACTGAATGAGCAAAACCTATGGCCAGCAAGCAATCACGTTTTACTAGAAATTGTATGTTTTACCATATTTTATACTTATTTTTACAGGTGCCACTAGTGGATGCTCCAGTAACAGCTTTGCAGTCATCTGAGCTTTTGTCAGAGGATGGTGAGGGCACTTTCCAGCTGTTGTCTGGTATAGGAATCTGTTCCAACTTATTTCAGGCAGCAGCCACTGCATGGTAGAGGGAGCCATTAGGGTTCTTACAGCTCACTATGCCGAATGCAACCTTTGGTCCCTTACCATCTTTCCAGAACTATGGCACCTGAGACAGCTGCCAGAAGAAGATTGTGACTCAGACCTGGACAACTGATGCCTAACCTGAATGGTCCAAGCTAGCTCGATCTTGTCAGGTCTCAGAACCTGAGGAGGCTCAGGACTGGTTTTCTCTTGAATGGGAGACCATCAAGGAAGTCCAGGGTTGCTATGCAATGGCACTGCAGGGGTCATTTGGGGGGGGGACGCGGGGGGACACCATCCCCCCGGGTGAGGTGCGGGAGGGCGGGGCCTGGAGCTCCCTGCTGGTGCCCGCTGGAGGTCGCCGCTGGCTGTGGGGAGGAGGCGGGGCGCGCTGCGTTGGGCGGTGTGGCATATGCTACACCGCCGCCAGAAGCAGCCCTGCCGTTCCGCGGCTTGCCTGCACCGCCGTGACCCGCCCAGGCCGCCGCCTCCTCCTCGCATCGCGGGAGATCCCCTGCCTCCACCTTAGGAATGGGAACCCCAGTGATGTCAGGGGGCGTGGCCTTATGACACACTTCCGGTGATGTCAGGGGGTGTGGCATATGCTAATGAGTTATGCTAATGAGTCCCCCTAGCTCTTTTTCTACGAAATGACCCCTGAATGGCAGGCAATATCAAACCACCTTTGCTCAACTCACTACATGCTAAGTCCATAGGTATGACCTATACTTGTTAAAATGTCAGACCATTTGGGGACACTCTCGACAAGACTTATATTGAAACCTGACATACTAGACCACTCTGACAAGAGGAGTTTTGGGAGTTATTTCTTTAGTTTCCACTGTGTCCTTCTGAGATTTCACAAAGATAGCAGAAGGATGAATCAGGGTTCTTCCAGACAACCCTTCAGAAAAGGTTCATTCAACAAATAATTATTAGCGGAAAACCAACCCGTGGCGATAAGCCATTCAAAGCATAACTTCAAACCCTTCTGGTGGTGGTGGGGACACATTTTCTATACTCCAGGACATGTAGTCCAACTCTCAGGCAGACAGTTGGTCCTTTCAAATAGTTACCAGAGGATACTCCATGGAGTTCCTCAAACCCCATTGGAACACCACATCCCCCCCCACACACACACAAGGGTCAGAAAAAGCTTGTAGAACTCTTGCTACTATACACCATTTCTTAACATTCAGGCCATAGAACCTGTCCCTCCCTTAACAGGGGAACAAGGAGATTTCCCCCTTCATAGTGAAGGAACAGAATTTGAAGGACAGTTTTAGTCTTAAAATACCTCAACAAGAGTACATTAAGGTATTTCAGAATTTCATCACATTAAGATATTTCACATTAAGGTATTTCAGAATGGAGTCTCTAGATCCATCACTGAGTCCTTTCAGCCTGAGGAGTATCTCACTTCAGTAGATCTTGTTGATCAGATCAAACCCTGTGGCCAAGGTGCACCAAGACACAGAAACAACTATATACTGTCTACAGAACTACAGATTCCTGGTCAATCTTCAGTTAAGTTCTCTAGCACCTACTAAGAAAGTACACCACCTAGGTGTCAGGATGATCTCAACTTGCTTACACAATAGACCACTACAGCAGCTTCCAAGACATTTCCAACTACAAGTTATGACCAAGGGGGACTCTTTCCATCAGGGCTCCCTTACAGTCTCCCTGGGAGGACAAGAACACTCAGGTAAGGAAACACTGCATCCCGGAGGTGAAGTAGATCTTTCTCAGTCTCCAGTCTGCCTGGTTGGGGACAACGCTAGAAGGCTCACCAGTACAGGGTCGGTGGTCTGGGAGCGAGGCAATTCCCCTGGAGCTTTGGATGATTTATCTGACCTTCTTTTGCCATCAGCCTACAGGTACTTGGTCAACATGTACTAATCCGACCAACAACATACAATGAGGGTCTAGATCTTCATCTACCACAAGGAAATGATCAAGATCATAATGTGGGTGGAGAAAAACCTGACATCACCAAACAAGCTTCAAGTGATTTGGTGCTCCACCATGTTTCTTCTTCTTCTAGCGATCAAGGCTTAACATCCCAGTGGCCAAGTGACCTATGTTTGCCTATCCCCCCCCCCCATCCCAGTTCCTTCAAAACTGGTATAGAAGATCAAGGACAAGAAGGCAGCAATCACAGTACTAGAACCATATTATCCTCAGTGACCATGATTCTCTGACCCTCAGGATAGGGAAAACCAGCTACTGCTAATGCTCCCAGTATCACAGGACATGCTGTTGCCATGCAAGTCTATCAATGTTTTTATGAACTGTATGGACTGTGCAAAGGGACTGTACAACATGGAGACCTGGGAATACCTGTTGAGACTGCACACCTGAAAGAGGGACACCTTCCTTTAGCGTTGCTGCTCCAGTGATGGTCCAGAGTCACCAGCCATCTCACCTGTTGTGAGATGAAGCAGTTCCATAAGCCTGTACAAAGCCTCAGATGACATGCCATGGAAAGGCACGAGGACAGAGAACTCCAAACTCCATTAGGAGTTTTTTCCAGCATATGTAGGCAACCCCTCCCCCCCTCCAGACCTGCAAACCTGCACGTAGCTCTGAGACTCTGGTAATAGTTGCTTAGCAACTAATCGCTCACCCATCAGCAGGCATTAAGAGACAACAGCCTTAACCTGATGACTCATCTTACCTACACCCAGGTGCCAGCTTACAGTCTAAGTTTCTAGATCTCAATATTGATCACTCCTTAGTTCCCCCTCCCCTCTTCCAGCCAGCCAATAGTATATTTTATGGGACGGACTAACAGGAGGTGTCATAGGGGGATGTGGCCAACTCAACCTCCCCCCCCCCACGTTATAAAAGATGCTGACCGACCACATGGTCTCTCTCTCTCTCTCTCCATGACCCCTATCGAAGCTTTAACCCTCTTGTCCAGCTTGCTATCCATATACCCTACCTCCATCTTTAAACTCTAGTCTGCAGCTAGAGTCCACGTGGTTCCCCATCTTCTATTTCTAAACCCCTCCATTCTTCCATTGGAACGGCTCAATCAATGAGGACAGGTAAATATCACCCAACCAACGGATGTCCTGCTAATGCAAAAGTGTTTATGATCTATCTTTATTTCTGAGAATCGGTATATATGTGTGTGTGCTTTCGTATTGTTTGAATGATATATATCCTCCAGTAAAAAGACATTATATTATACTGAATACAGTCTCTGTGTCTGTTCTGGTACTTACAGCAAAGGTGGGACTTCTGTATAAATTGGTGTGAACCCTAATTTGCCTATTGCCAATTAATAATCATAACTTCCCCTAGATTAATTGAGAATTCAAGGCAAATTGGCTAACAATGCTTCAACAAGGTCCTGTGTGGCTTCCATATTCAGGATGGCTGTGTTTAACTGCTTGGAGATCGAGTGGGGTGACCTTTATGTCTAGGCTTTTCTACAAAATGCAATGGATATCCTGCTAGATTAGTTTACAATACTTCACGGAGGACTCCCATCAGGCAGAAGTAGAAAAGGTATCGACCTCCTGAAGATTAAGACTAAATAGGTGCTATCCTTCCTATAAGAGGGACATGATGGGCTCAAGGATTCTTCCTTTACAATGTAAAGTAACAACTCTGACAACGGTGTTACCTTTGTTCCAAGGTCTGAGCCTATCTAGACACCTTCCAGGTGTGCTTCTCTAAATCAGCCACCACAAAGATGTAGGTTTCTAATGCAGAAATTGTGTACCACACTCTCGGTTTCACCAGACACTATTTGATCCTGTTGAAGAAATTCCACTTAAATGGCTGAGGATAAAAATCTTATTTTTCTAATAGCAGGCACATCATGTAGGAGGGCTTCTGTTCTAGGCGCTTGTTCAGTGAAGCCTGAACTATGAGTTTTCCATAGAGACAAAAGGATCATGAAGACAGATACTGCCTTTACACCGAAGACAAATTTGACCTTCCACAAGTCCCAGAAAATTTTATCTTCCTCATTTCACCCAAATCCTATACATCTGAAGGAGAACCTGCAGCAAGTCTTGGAAGTAAGACATATGCTTAAAATCGATTCCGTATTTATCTTCATCTCTCCACTGAATGAAGAAAGGAGGATGTCAATTTGGACATCGGCAGTACCTGAAGCTTACAAAGCTCAGTATTTGAAATACCATCTGGAATCACTGCACACTCAGTTCGAAGTGCCACAACCAACACAGCCCTAACCAAACACACCACAGTCAGAGATGGTGAAAACATGGTCATCAGTATCCACCTGTGTAGGATACACTACGGCAGGGGTCATTTCGTAGAAAAAGAGCTAGGGGAACTCATTAGCATAACTCATTAGCATATGCCACACCCCCTGACATCACCGGAAGTGTGTCATAAGGCCACACCTCCTGATATCACCAGAAATGTGTCATAAGGCCACACACCCCGCTCCCAACGGTCCCGGCCGCCGGTGCCGGCCTTGCAGCTCCACTGCCGAGCCCCATGAGGGGCCCGGCGGTGGACCTGCAAGGCCGGTGGGAGTGCAAGGAAGCCCCGTGAAGGCCCTCCCTG
>NW_015171506.1:196107-229524 GCF_001447785.1 Gekko japonicus | reverse complement strand
CTTTCCCTCTTCCTGACAATCCCCATATCCTGTTTCCTTCTTTTTTTACCACCCACCAACCTTTTTTCTGCTTACTTTTAATCTTCAGCTATATTTATTATTTCATTTATACCCCACCCTTCCCCACAGTGGGGACTCAAAGGAGCTTACACCATTCTCCTTTCCTCTCTTTTTATCTTCACAACAACCCTGTGAAGTAGGTTAGGCCGAGAATGTGTAACTGGTCGAAGGTCACCCAATGCCAGGACCCAACCTTGTTTATGATGAGGGGAGTCCCACGTGCCCTGATGCTGGGCTAACAGGACCACCCCAAAACTCTTCAGCTCAGGAAAACAGTGCAGGGAAGAAGTTTTGAAGCCCCTCCTTTCTCACATTGAATTCCCTGCTTTTACTTTTTTTTAAATGCAAGCCTTTAATGCCTTTCATTGTGGAGATTTACATTTTGCTTTTTATCTCTGCAACAAAAGGGGTTAGAGATTTCCATTTTAAACATGAAAGCTGGGAATTCAGAGAACCTGATATACAGGCTGTTGTTGTAACATTATAATAACATAACAACATCAGATTATCCTTTTTAAAAGCCCCAGTGCTGTATTAGCAGCTGCAGCAGCAATGGGGCAAACACAAGCCTGTCCCTATGTGAAAGATATTTCAAAAAGGTGACAGATATATAGCAAAACTCTTACCTACTTTGTGTCTCTCATAAGCTGTAAACATTATTTTAAAAATGCTAATATAAGTACCTGAAAATCCTCCACAAGTTCTGGGAAAAAATTTTCATACATCTTTAGATCTTCTATAGGTCGTCCCAACTCCTGCTTTGGTTTCAACTTGTTGATATCAGTCTCTATATCATCATTCTAGAAAAACAAAAAAAGAAAAACTTGCATTTATGAAAACGTCTTGGGAATTACTTTTTTGGTTTATGTTTACTAAGAACGCTTAACAATTCTTAATGGCTGTGTTCAGATGTCTTGAAGAACCATTTGTTTAGAACAAAAACAAGCTTTCTGAAGTCCTCAGAGACTCTCGTCTCATGAAGAGCACAGATTGAAAACGTTCTAATATGATAAGTTGCAGTTTTTTACTATGTTCAACAGGGCAAAATGATCCCAGTTTGTAGGCAAGAAATAAATCACAGTTTTGTCTAATTCAGACATCACAGCCAACTATGGTCCACATCAAACCAGGTCTTAATTCTGCATCCAACACATGAGGGAAGTGTGTCAAGTGTGTGACAGCCATAGGATTTTAGAGGCTCATTTGTGATGTCTACATGCAGCACTATTGCAAAATGCTCAAGAAGAAGCCCAAGAAAAAAATTTATTGACTCATTTTGGTCAACTGGTATATACAGCTTGTAATTACTGTACTGCTTAATGCCTCAGTGTGTCAGGTGTTGTGCTGTACAGTAAAACAAAAGTCTACAAATTAGATTTCACAATTACATTTATTAAACAAGCAGTCTAGAATATATATAAGAAATGGCTTTGAGAAATATTTTAGTAGTGACAGCAGATATTAATGTGTTTCTTATTCTGAGTTTTTCTATGAGGGGCAACAACAGTTATAATTTCCTTAATTCCAGTACTAACCTTAAAATGCTGCTCTATGTCATCTTCATTACCATTTTCAATCTCAGTATCTGTTTCGGTGTCATCATTGTCATCACTTTCATCTACTACGTCATCCACTGTGATATAAAATGCTCTATAAGTAGGGCAGATGGTACGCTTTCTACAACATGTACATCCCAGAAAAGAAATGATGCATGTGAAACTTTTCACTCACCAACTGAAACCTAATCACATATGAATTAAAATCCCCATGAGACTATGCACTGTATACTTAACTACATAGATTCTCCTTCTAACAGCAACTATTAGGGGTTGTTTTTTTTTACAGTTAAGGTTAATGTGAAGCAGATGGATCTGTAGTAACTCTATGGCACTTTGTGCTGTGTTGTTTTAGAAATCTTCTCACAAAAGGGAAAAGTATTCTGTTTGCAACATGAAAGAAGGTTTCAAAAGGGAAGCAGCAGCATTATACTGTGGAATCCATGACACACACAGTGTTTTTATGATGCCTGTCCAGTCCCAGAAGGCACTGGCAGTGCAAGGAAGAAAAGAATGGTAGACAATTCATGCTGTTCAAAATTGTTCTAACTCAGAAAGAAGCCAGGAAGTTTCCTTCTTGCAGGGCCTTACTGAAAGAGCACCTCAAAATAAAATGTAGGGATGTACAGGAAGGCATGAAGGAAATACAAGACTATTGAATATTGAATAAATAAATAAATAAATAAATAAATAAATAAATATGAACAGCATCTGAAAACTTGTCACTGTTTAAGGGCAGAACTACAGTTATCTCAGCAAACATGTCTTCTGTACACTGCATCTGCTGATATGACAGAGGCAGAACTGGCAGCAGCAATGACATTAACAGCATGGGAGATGGGTGGAGGAACGGTAAATAACAGAGAAAAAGAAAGATAACCTAATTACTAAGGCTGGCTTAAGTAAGGGTGCACCTATAACTGGCAATGTTCTCAGGACCACTTTTTCTTATAGAAAAAATTATTTCCATGCCTGAAAAGGCACATACACAGTAATGTATGAATGGAAGCAAAAGTGGCTTTAGAAACAATCAAGTATATATTAGGAAGCCATTACTTATTACCATTTCCAAGCATGCACACTTATGCCTTGTCAATGATAAAACCAAGATGTCGGTGAAATGCCCGTGAAAATACTTTCATTCCAGATACAAAAACCCACTTCAAAAAAAAAACTAATTAAAAAAGAAAAGGTTTGATGATATACAGAACACTTTTTAAGACTGACTTATCAGAGCAAACTTAACAGAGCAATCAGATATACTGAAGGCAATGAATTAATCAAGGAAACAAATTAAATTTCTACTGTTTGTTTAACGGATCAAAATGAAAATTAATGTTTCTTGTTTTCATCTTTTAACATACAGGCATAAATCTGAGTTTTCACAAAACTACTATATTATAGGATTTCCCAATCTGTTAAAATGTGTATATTAAGAAGAATCTATGTTAAATTGTATAATCCGAGGATATAAGCAGTATAAACAAAAAAGAACACAGTTGTAAGTTTCTATAGCTATATAATTCTCTCTACTATTGAGAATAGAGGAAACAATTATGTTTCAGAATTAACCATACCTTCAGGAGGCAAACTATACAGCTGAGCCACAGGTCCATTACCAGGGATGACAGGTAATTGGAAATGGAAAGCACTTTTAATGGTTGGCAGCGGAAGACGATTTTTAGGATAACATTTTCTCATTATCAGACTGGAAGTGTTGACTAATGGATCAAGAGTTCTTACTGCAAGGCATTCCTAATAACAGAAATAAGTCACAATATAGTAACACTGTGTTCCACATATTTTGCTCTTTATGAACTATGATAGCTGTGTGTGTGTGATAGTACTGTGATAGTAGGCAACAAAGTGGTTTTTTTTAAGATACGTATAGTTTGATAGTTGAACATTTCTTTCATTAGTGCATGAAACTTGGACTAATAGAAATAAGCAGAACATAAGTTAAACTACACCTTTTCCAGAAAACTACTTTCAAGTATTAATAAGAATGCTTATGATTACTGCTCGTTAAGCTTTTTGCATGTACTATTTCTGTACTGCACAGTTTAAAGTATTCAGTGATAACCAGGGCTTTTTTTGTAGAAAAAGCCCAGCAGGAACTCATTAGCATAATAGGCCATACTCAACATCAGGAACTCATTGGCATATTAGGCCACACCCCTGACAGCACAGCTCATTCGCATATTAGGCCACACACCCATGTTCCCAGAAGTGTGGTCATCCAGCCACACCAACCTTTTGCTTCTTATTCTCTTTACCTTGTTTGTTGTCAAAACCCAGGGCTTTTTGCATGTTAGGCCACACACCCCTAATTGTAGCCAATCTGAATCAGTTTCTGCTGTTGGTTGTGGCCTATTATGCTAATGAGTTCCTGCTGGGCGTGGCCAACTTGGGAGCCAGCCAGAACTCTGTTCCTGTGTGTTCTGCCCAAAAATAGCCCTGGTGATAACACTGATCCTGGTTATATCCAATACTTCCTTCTGGAATGCCAACCTGGTGACTTGGTATGCTCATGTACCAGCAGGCTTTCAAGCCAGAAGAAAAACAAAGCTTTTGCTGTCAAATACTTTTGGTGTGCAGCTCATATTTAAAACAAACAATAGTTATTTCAGCAGAAAACAGATTACTGAGCACAGTGGCTTCTAGGCCATGTTGCAAAAACACTACAGTATGTTTCAAGCAGTTGTCTATAAACTGAAGTCATGCACAAAAGTTTTCTTCAGTCAGCAGTCACAGTGCAGTGATGCCCAAGGCTGAATGTACTTTCTTAAAAAACAACAGCAAATTTTTTAAAAAACCAACCAGTGAAGGAAGGACAGAATAAAAACCTGTTTGGCATAGCAGTTACATTATAGGACTCTGATATACCCAGGCACAAAGCTCATTAGGTAACCTTGGGCCAGTCATTCTCAGGCTAACCTGTTTTATAGGATTGTGAAGATAAAATGGAGTGAGATAACCCTATGTACTACAGCCCCTGGCTAATTGGCAGAAAATGTCTTCACACAGAAACAAAGTTATGTATTTTATTTATACCTCACTTTTCCCTACTGGGGATTCAAAGCAGCACAAATCATCATTTCCCACACACCTCCAATTTATCCTCACAATGAGCCCGTGAGGTAGGTTAGGCTGTGAATGTGTGACTGGCTCAAGGTCACCCCATGAGCTTCTATGGCAGAGTGGGGATTCATACCTGAGTCTCCCAAATCCTAATCCAATCATCTAACCGTTGCATTATGCTTGCTCTCTATATAATGCCTATCTATATGCCTGTATGAAGCAGATATGCAGCTGTGTGTAGAGAAGGGCTTGTAACTATTTAAAGGATTTGGATACCCAAGTAGCCCAAGTTAAACAGCAGGGACAACACTGCAAGGCCTTCACCCTTCGGAAGGTACTGGCTATAAGTAAGTCAACCCTGGACAGCTTCCAACTTCTGGGTCTTCAAGTATACAGTTGACCATGAGGTGTACCAGTTTGATTTCAAAGGACTTATTGTTATTTTAGCTTCTCATGGCTCTTACTGCTACACTAACACTTCACATTTGAAATGGGGTAAAAAAGTAAATAAAAAGGACCTAGGCATGCCTGATGATAACTTAATAATTAATTGTTTTAAATTCCAACAAATACAGGAAACCGAAACAACCTGACCATTTATAGAATGAAGAGTTCCCAACCAGGAACTGATGACACAGTGCATGAAACCTAAGCATAAATTGGTATAAAACACAGATCCCCCCCCCCAAGCCTAGGTATTACAGTAAATTTGAGGTCAGTGGGACTGCAAACAAGTTTTGCAGTAAACAGTGATCCCCAAGGAGTACCCACCTGTCATTTTCCCTCAGTTGGGAACTCATCATTTTAGAAACTTTCAGGTTACTTTGGTTTCCTGTACTCGGAATTTAAAACAATATTTTGTGATTGCCAGGCAGTGGGGTGGGGCTAGCCATTTCATGGGTTGGCCATATCAACCACGGCAGCCATTATGTGGTAGCACAAAATTTCAAAGGCCCCAGTCACACGAGCCGGATATAGTGGGGGGAAGGCGTGGCTAATTGCCCCGGAGGAAACTAACGTGCGGCCGCCCGAGCACACGTCCCGGTCGAGGTCCCGTGGTTAGGGGGGAGATGCCGACCAGACGGGTATCCTGCAGCGTAGCACAGAAGTTGCGCCGCGCGATCGCACTAGCAATCGGTCTTTGTGCGCATGCGCTGTTGGACACTGTTGTGCAACCTGTGGAGACAGGCGCCAGATGCCACGTAAGTGCACCGAAAACACAATCAGACGCCCGCCCTTGGTCTGCGGTTTCTGGAAACTAGTACCTCATAAGTACTAGTTTTTTAATACGCACCTTCGGTGGGGAGGCACAGGTTCGCCACGGGAGCACTGCGCTTCCCAGATGTTGGGGTGTGATCGTGCCCGGAAAATCCGCGGGACTCCCGTGCCTCTCCTGTGGCAACTTTGCCGTGTGACCAGGGCCAAAAATACTCAAGAGGCTCAATAAGGTTCAGTACCCTGAAATAGATGGTTCATTTGGAGGCTCTCTTGCTACAGTTTTGGTGTTTATAAATTAATGCTATTCCTGGATCATCTTGAGACTTGAAACCATCAATAATAATATAAGCATAACTGTTCTGAACAATACACATGCTACAACTGCTGTTAACCATTCAGAAAGTATCACAGCCCATGGAATCAATGCAAATAAATGGCAAAGGTCCAGGATGGAAGAGTTCACATTATTTTAAGTTGTTGAAGGAGAGATTTAAATTAATTAAGCAAAAGCTGAATCAAAGAACTCTAAGTAGCAAACAAATAGCCATTGTCCCAAGTGGGATGCTGTGGCAAGGATTGCAGTTCAGTTGTTTGACCTTGATGGCACATCCATCATTAGAAATGGGAGCATACCTCTGTTGTGCATAGCTTCTGTAAAAAATCATTTAAATCAACATTGCAATTCTCTCTGTTTTCCTTTTTAAAATGTACACGCATAGGCCTTCCCTATGATAATAAATTTAAAGGGAAAGAATACTGATTATGAGACAAAGTAATTAGGACATGTATATTCAAGTGCAAAGTACCCATTGAAAGTAGCTGATCAGACTGAATATGTTTCGCCATGAAGGAAGATGATTTTTCAGTTAAGGAAGAACAGTAATAATTTAGTTGGCACAGTTTCCAGGATTTTATCCAATACAAATATTGGAATATTTATAAAAGATATTTTTGCATTCATCTTAATTACACATTAAGAAGCTTCCCTGTTCAGTCATAGCAATGCAAGTACTTACTTGTGATGTGTTGTACAGAATTTTCATCCCACTGACATCAAGAAATGCTTTTCTTCCCAGCTTGGTGTTCGTAACATTTTTAATACACTGCAAGATTCCTTTGCGGATCAACATATGTCTATGGCGGCTATCATGACGGTGCCAGTCTACATAGATTGTTAAAAGCACGTGGACATAGCCTCTGTCTACTGCTCTCCTAGCATTTGTTTCTTGGGGGAAAAGATTTCAAAGTTATCAAGCCATTTTAAACTATCCAATAAGAATCAAATAAGTGATTTTTTGAGGAAAAAACTGACTACAACCTAGTACCAATAACTGGTTCCCCTGAAAGCTACCTCTATGATACATATTTATCTTATTCTCACATTACCAGTTTAGGCAAATGTTAAAGTTGGAACATATGGAAGTGGTTCTTAAAGTTTCTTAAACCTGACAGAGAATTCAATGTTTCAATGCCAAGCTATTGATCTTAACAGATAGGATCCAATGCAGTAACTTAGTAAGATATAATGGTTAGCGTGTTGGATTTAGACTGGGGAATATGCAGGTTGAAATCCTCACTTTGCCATGAAGCTTTCTGGATAACTTTAGGTCAATCAATCACTCTCTTTCTCTCTCAGCCTAACCTAAATCATAGGGCTATTATGGGGACTAAATGGTGGAGGGAAATAACCACATAGGACACCCAGAGCTCCTTGGAGGAAGGACAAGATAAAAACATAATAAATTTTAAGATTAGCCTGTATACGACAAACAGTCTGTTACAGTAAAATAAAACAGAAATCTAGCGTAGTGGTACCTCAGGGACTAATGGTACCTCAAAGACTAACAAGATTTATTCAAGTATAGGCTTTTGTCAGTCATACTTCACTTCTGATTTATATGAAGTGCGTAATCACTTTACCGAACCTTTTTTACTCAAAAGTGACAGGGGATATAATTTTGGGATGAAGGGGTCTTTATAAATGATTATGTACTCCATATGCATTTGAAGAACTGAGGTTTCACTCAAGAAAACTACTACAAACATGTTATTATAAAAGAGAGATGATATTATTATATGTGATGGATTTACATTGCTCTTGCTTTTTTTCTTAATATTCTTAGCAGAATTGTCTACCAGCAAGAAATTCCAAAGTCTTTCAGCACACAAGATGATATGCTCCATTGCAATCTATAAAATATCACCTTTCAGTTTTATAACTGTATATAAATATAATTTTGTTAAACCATACACTTACTCGATCTTAGCAATGCAGCAAAAGTGTCTAAAGCAACCCTGTGAATATAAAAATGAAACACAGATTTAGGCAATAATCTTGATCATTGTTAAGCACCCTGTAAACAGAACTGTAGTCCTAAAGTCTGATAATACAATGCCTTGTTGAAAAGAATAATATTAATTCAAAACATTTTATCTTTTACATTCATTACATTTTTCTCCAGCTGAACATGGATATGCACCTATGTACACACATAGACCCCCTCATGGATCACTGCCTTGTCGTGGCGAGGGGGCTTGCGTGGTTCGATGAGACTGTGGACTATGCCGTGGAGGACCACCCAAGACGGACAGGCCATAGCAGAGAACTCAGACCAAGCGTGATCTCCTGGAGAAGGAAATGGCAACCCACTCCAGTATTCTTGCCAAGAAAACCCCATGGACAGTATCAAAAGGCTAAAAGCTATAACGCCAGAAGATGAGCCCCTCAGGTCGGAAGGTGTCCAATATGCTATTGGGGAAGAGCAGAGGGCAAGTACAAGTAACCCCAGAAAGAGTGAAACGGCTGGGCCAAAGCCGAAAGGACGCTCAGTTGTGGATGTGTCTGATGGTGAAAGGAAAGTCCGATGCTGCAAAGAACAATACTGCATAGGAACCTGGAATGTAAGATGTATGAATCAAGGTAAGCTTGATGTGGTCAAAAATAAGATGGCAAGACTGAACATCAATATCTTAGGAATCAGTGAACTAAAGTGGACAGGAATGGGCAAATTTAACTCAGAAGACCATTATATCTACTACTGTGGCCAGGAATCTCGTAGAAAAAATGGTGTGGCCTTTATAGTCAACAAGAGAGTGCAAAAGTCAGTACTGGGATACAATCTCAAAAATGACAGAATGATTTCGGTCCGATTCCAAGGCAAACCATTCAACATCACAGTAATCCAAGTCTATGCCCCAACCACTGATGCAGAAGAGGCTGAAGTGGACCGGTTCTATGAAGACCTACAACACCTCCTAGAACTAACACCAAAAAATGATGTCCTCATCATCATAGGGGACTGGAATGCTAAAGTAGGAAGTCAAAAGGTAACCGGAATAACAGACAAGTTTGGCCTTGGAAAGCAAAATGAAGCAGGGCAAAGGTTAACAGAGTTTTGTCAAGAGAACACACTGGTCATAGCGAACACCCTTTTCCAACAACCTAAGAGGCGACTCTACACATGGACATCACCAGATGGGCAACACCGAAATCAGATTGACTATATAATTTGCAGTCAAAGATGGAGAAGCTCTATCCAGTCAGTAAAAACAAGACCTGGAGCTGACTGTGGTTCAGATCATGAGCTACTCATTGCAAAATTCAGACTTAAACTGAAGAAAATCGGGAAAACCACGAGGCCATTCAGGTTTGACCTAGATCGCATCCCTGATGAATATACAGTAGAGGTGAAGAATAGATTCAAGGGTCTGGATTTGATAGATAGAGTGATTTGGGGCTCCCAGGCGATAAGCCTTACGAATGTCCAGCCGGTCTTCCTCGCCAAGATGAAAGGCTTTTGCAAGCCAATGCCCCATAAAAGGTATTAAATCATTTTTCCCCTCCTCCCCCTCCGGAACCCCGCGGAATTTTAGGTTTGGCAGTCTCATTTGCGTTTCCAATGTGAGTATTCGTTCGTTATGATTTATTTCCCGTGCTTTTATTTCTTTCACTTCCTTTTTGAGGGAGGAGGATATAGTTAGAGCCTGTTCTGCCGTGTTGGCTGTTTTGGCGAGTGCTGCCTGAATATCAGTTAATTTTGCCGATAGCCTATGTTCCATATTTTCTAGAAGAGTAGGTAGGTCTATCGGATCAGATGAAAGGCCAGGGGCCCGGGGCTGAGGTTTTGCGGCCGCCATCTTATGAGCTAGATCTCCCGCTATCTCGGTGCTCAGTTTGCTTTTCTTGGGTTTAAAAAAGTTTTTAGATGTCGCTTTAGCAGTCGTTTTTGCAGCTATGGGTTTAGAAGTAATATTCTTACCCATTCCGTGAAGAATATTCTATCTTGTGGTCTGTGGTGTGCGATTTGAAGGGGGGAGAGTTGGAGCCTTCAAATTAAGCGACCGCCATCACTCTTAGCGTCGCCACGCCCCTGCATTCTCAGTGTTGGATCCCAAATTGTGGAGCTCAGGAAAGCTCCCACACTATCATCATTCTGGAGCATGTGCAAAACTGTGATGCTCAAGAAGGCATTTTAAAATAGATATTGGAACTGTAGTGGAATGGGGCAGCCCAGGAGGGTGTTTTTATAATGGAACAGGTTTGTTTTCACTGCTGGAATCACCTGTTCTAACTGCATTGTCCTAAACCTAAGCAACCTTTTGTATTGTTTATACTATGTCTTGCCTTAGATAGTTTGTTGTTCTCATTGTTTTCTAATTCTGCCATCTGAATCCTACAACATTCTTCTGGTTGTTTAATGTTGTCTGTCTGCACTGTTTTATGTTCTGTAATCTGCCTTGAAACCTGTATAAGGGCCAAGAAGCGACAGTTAGAACCGGATATGGAACAACTGATTGGTTTAGCATAGGAAAAGGAGTACGGCAAGGATGTATATTGTCACCTTGCTTATTTAATATATATGCAGAGTACATCATGCGAAACGCTGGCCTGGATGAATCACAAGTGGGAATTAAGATTGCTGGGGAAAAGATCAACAACCTCAGATATGCAGACGATACCACTCTAATGGCAGAAAGTGAAGAGGACCTAAAGAGCCTCTTCCTCAGGGTAAAAGAGGAGAGCGCAAAAGTGGACTTGAAGCTCAACATAAAAAAAACTAAGATCATGGCATCTGGCCCCATCACTCCTTGGCAAATAGGAGGGGAAGTTCTGGAAGTAGTGACAAACTTCACGTTCCTGGGATCCCAGATCACCGCAGACTGTGACAGCAGCAGTTAAATTAAAAGACGCCTGCTCCTTGGGATAAAAGCTATGGCGAACCTAAACAGCATGATAAAAAGTAGAGACATCACCCTGCCAACAAAAGTCCGCAAGGTCAAAGCAATGGTATTCCCAGTAGTCATGTATGGTTGCGAGAGTTGGAGTATAAGGAAGGTCGAGCGCCAAAGAATAGATTCTTTTGAACTATAGTGCTGGAGAAGACTCTTGAGAGTCCCTTGAACTGCAAGAAGATCAAATCAGTCAATCCTAAAAGAAATCAACCCTGACTGTTCCCTGGAAGGTCAGATAACGAAATTGAAGCTCAAATACTTTGGCCACCAAATGAGAAGGGAACACTCACTGGAGAAGACCCTGATACTGGGAAAGATTGAAGGTCAAAGAAGACGGGGACGGCAAAGGATGTGATGGTTAGATAGTGTCATAGATGCAACGAACATGAACTTGAGCAAACTTCAGAGGACGGTGGAAGACCGGAAGGCCTGGCGTGATCTGGTCCATGGGGTCGAGAAGAGTTGGACTCGACTGTGCGACTGAACAACAACAACACACACAGACAAGATGACTGGCTAAATGAGTATTTTTTCAGAAGCATATTTCCTCCAAATTTACAGGGATCTCTTTTTTACTTTGATGTGTGTGTGGATCTTATGGACATTTGACCCTGACTTTGGCTTAAGAAAAAAATTGAATACACAGAATATTAAAATATTCAACTATAATAATATAACTGAATCCTCAACGTTTCCTGGACTTCCAGGCTGGCTGCAGTATTCTAAAGCCTTACAAAAATCTGTTACCATTAGCGACTACCAGCGCAGCACAGCTACCACAGCCTATCGTCTAACAGAGCAAACCTGAGAACACTTTCTGGGGAATAACCCTACTAACTAGACCTGAATAGGATTCTGAGTAGACCTATTTTGAGCTCCCGTCTCTGGCCCCAGCTTCTGCCATCTTAGCAGTTTGAAAGCAAGAAATTGCAAGTAGATGAATAGGTACCGCTTCAGTGGGAAGGTAACAGCGTTCCATGCACCTTGGCGTTTAGTCATGCCAGCCACATGACCATGGAAACGTCTTTGGACAGCGCTGGCTCTTTAAGAACATAAGAACATAAGAGACGCCAATGTTGGATCAGGCCAAAGGCCCATCCAGTCCAACACTCTGTGTCACACAGTGGCCAGAAATACCAGTGCCATCAGGAGGTCCAGCAGTGGGGCCAGGACATTAGAAGCCCTCCCACTGTTGACCCCCCCCCAAGCACCAAGAAGACAGAGCATGGAAACAGAGATGAGCACCACCTCCTAGAGTCGGATTCAACTGGCTTTCAAGCAAGGGAAACCTTTAACTTTAATCCTAGTACACTGATTTCTTGGATGCCCCATCCTATTGACTGCATTCTGTGTAATTCTGCCTGGAGTCTTAGTGAGAAAGGTGGACTATAAACAATGTAAACAGAATAAAAGCTTATTTAGAGATCATAGTCCTTTTTTCTTAAAACATTTTTATAGATGACTGTAGCCATACGGCTTTTCCAATTTGAACAAAAGCCACACAAGTTCAGCCATGCCATTTTCGTCCTCATCTCAAATGCTATTTAGCCTTATATTTAAATAAATATTTCAGTAGCATTTCAAAAGTTCTAGTCAATGTACTGAGTATTTTACTTACTTCATAAGGCCAGTGTTCTTTTTGCTGAAAGGACCGATGATCTTAAACATCAGCTCCACAATTCCATTCTTACCCAAGGACACAGCATTTACAGCTGAAAATTTTTAAAAATATGATTTTGAATCAAAGTGCAAAAGTATTAACGTGATACTTTATCCTTAATGAAAAAGCAGCTAAAGTATCATGATGCTAAAGTACTATCTTACTAGTTTTTTTCCTTTCACTAAAGATAAACTGTTTGATTCTTCAGATACTGTATGCAAATGTCTAGTGAACTTTCAGAATACTACATTCTGAAACAGCTCCGGTGGCAATATCACTTGCCAGGCAGTTAACAATTAGCCTCTCTCCCATGTTATTTATATCTATATGTGCCTAGTTGGTCTGGAGCTTTGAGATGGGTTGTCACCGGTACGCTGATGACACCCAGCTGTATCTGCTGTTGGATGGATGGCCGAACACCACCCCAGATATTTTAGCCAAAGGTTTGGAGGCCGTGGCTGGTTGGCTAAAACAGTGTTAGGTGAAATTAAATCCATCAAAGTTCTGTACCTGAACCCTGGGGGGGATAGGATTTGGGGATCCAACTCCCAGATCTAAATAATGTGGCATTAACACCAATGCCAACAGTGAAGAGCCTGGGCATGATTTTGGATGCCTCACTGTCAATGGAGCCCCAAAATCATGTGTGTTGCCAGACCAGCATTTTCCCATCTTCATCAGGTCAGGCAATTGGTTCACTGCCTTTCTCCATGGGATTTAGCTATAGTGATCCATGCAATGGTTACCTCCAGGCTGGACTACTGTAACACACTTTATGCAGGGCTACCCTTGAGACTGCCTGGAAATTGAAGCTGGTCCAGAATACAGCTGTGCGAGCCCTTCAGGAACACCATCAAAAGCTCATATACAGCTGGTGCTCCACCAGCTGCACTGGCTCCCAGCTGAATTCTGGATCAAGTTCAAGTTTTGGTTTTTACCTTTAAAGCCCTATGCCATCTGGAAACAACCTTCCTTCAGGACCGCCTCTCCCAGTACTCCCTCAAAGAGCTTTCTGCTCTATGAACTAACATCTTCTGGTGATTCCCAACCAAAAAGATATCTTCCTAGCCTCAGCCAGAGCCTTTTTGGCTCTGCTGCCAGCCTGGTGGAACACTCTCCCAAGTGAGATCTGGGCCCTGCGGGTCTTAATGCTGTTCCATAGGGCCTGCAAAATGGAGATGTTCTGCCAGGCCTCTGGTTGAGGTGGCGGAAGTCCATCTGTTCAGTTGCCATCCTCTATCTTGTTCAGCTTTCTTGTGCACCCACTGTCTCTTGTTAGGCAACAGCTATTGTGGGAATGCAGATATACAATTGTATTATTGTCTGCCATTGGATTGTTTTAGAGTGCATATATGGTTTTAATGATATGTATATTTATATCTAATGGTATCTATATTACTATTATTTTTTTGTTGTAACCCACCCTGATCCTTGCTGTGTAGGGGAGGGAGGGCTAGAAATCAAATATAATAAATAAATAATTGCTGCAAAGGAGAGGCTGATGCAAAAGCAACCGGCCAATCCTCGTTCCTTGCAAGGCAGAAATTACTGGGGCTGATAGGAATAAAAAGTATATATATTTACATGATGCTTTGTGGTGTAAGATGCACCAGATATTGTTGTTCTTTAGATTGGTTTCCCATTTAATTTTAATTTTAAAATACCATGGCACCACAGTATGCTAACATCTTCATTGCTGACTTGGAGCAACACTTCCTAAACTCCTGCCCACTCACACCTCTCCTCTACCTTCGTTACATTGATGACATCTTTATTGTCTGAACATATGGTAAAGAAGCCCTGGACAAATTCCACTAGGCATTCAACAACTTTCACCCCGCCATCAACCTGACAATGAACCAATTTTTGCAAGAAATACATTTTCTGGACACCACTGTACAAAAACATGATGGACACATAGATACCACATTATACTGGAAACCTATTCATCGACAAACATAGCTACATGCATCCAACTATCATTCTAAATGTACCAAACAATCTATTGTCTACAGCTAGGCTCTGCACTACAACCACATCTGTTCCAGAGTCTCACCTGAGGGATCTATAACAAACCTTTTTAGAAGAAGAAGAGATTGGATTTATACACCGCCCTTCACTTGGAGTCTCAGAACGGTTTACAAACTCCTTTCCCTTCCCCTTTTTAGAACTAAAATATCTACCTGATGAAGTAAAGAAACAGATTAACAAAGCCAGAATGATACCCAGAGAACGGTACATTGGACCTACCTGAAGGTTCTTTCTCTTCAGTGGGGGAGAAGTCATCCAGGAACTGGTTAGGTCACGCCTCTGCTCTCTCGATAGGCTATGCAAATTTCTTTTGTTGCGTGGCTCCTATTGGAGTGGCCTAGGCTGACCTCTCCAGTTGTGTTCAAGCCCTGACCGTGGATTACTCTCATTTATATCCTTGATTCAGACCACGGTATCTGTGTGTTGTGCTGTTGTACTCCATAGTTTTGCCACCCTGGTTTGTTTCTGGTATTCAGTTTGGGTGGGATGTGGATGACTTCTCCCCCACTGAAGAGAAAGAACCTTCAGGTAGGTCCAATGTACCGTTCTCCTTCAGTGGGGGGAAGTCATCCAGGAACTGGTTAGCTGTGTACCCAAGCTGTGGTTCTAGGGTGGGCGACTTTTTTTTTTTTTTGTATTTTAAGGCTCCACCACCTGTTGTAGCACTCTTCGGCCAAATGCTGCCTCCGCCGAGGCCGCTTGATCCATTCTGTAGTGTCGCACAAATGTGGAAAAGGACTTCCAGGTGGCCGCCCTGCAAATTTCCTCGACCGTGGCTCGTGTCGAGAAAGCGGCTGTCGTTGCTGCCACCCTCGTAGAATGTGCGGTGATCTGGCCTGGAGGCGAGAGTCCCTGTACCTCATAGGCTTTTGAAATGCATTGTCTAATCCAGTAGGCCAACGTGGCCTTAGAAGCCTTCTTCCCTTGATTAGGTGCGCAATATGCCACGAATAGGGCATCTGACTGTTGAAAGGCAGCTGTTCTGTCAATGTATGCACGTAAAGCCCTACGGACGTCCAGCTTGTGCCAGGTTTTTTCCTTAGGATGTGTCGGGTTTGGGCAGAATGACGGTAACGTAATTGGCTGGTTGATGTGGAAGGCAGAATTAACCTTCCCGGCCGCTGGTCTTCCCGCAGCCCGACCCCCGGTGCCTCGAAGGTACAGGGCTGCTGCTCCGTGGGGCGCTCCGTCGCGGCCATTCCCCTTCCCGGTACCTCAAGAGGCAGTGTGGGCCGATATTGCTGTCTTCCCTCTTGTCATCCAAAGTCTCCTTTTTCTGGAGATCTGCTTCTGTGGGCTATTCAGCTCTGTATTTTTAAAACGGTCTAAAACTAAGTTGCCCTAGGTAGGCTGGCTTGGAACGGGAGCTCCAGTAGTCCTACCGAGCGCAGGGCTATGCAGGAACTGGAGAGGTCAGCCTAGGCCACTCCAACAGAGCCACGCAACAAAACAAATTTGCATAGCCTATCGAGCGAGCAGAGGCGTGACCTAACCAGTTCCTGGATGACTTCCCCCCACTGAAGGGTTAATTCTTCACAGAGCCAGAGAACCTTGTGCGACAGGCTGCTCTGAGCAATCTGATTGGACAGCATCAGCTGAGCAGAATGGGTAGACTGACTACTGACTAAAGGAACTACCTAGATATGGCCACTATCTCAGAAAAGTGAACATTTGGCAATATTTACTTTTAGGGAAGTTACATATGTAATGCTACCACTGTATTTACCATGAATAAAATATTGAGATTTTGCCCTAGGATTGCAACATGAGATTATAGGCTTCTGACTCTCTGACTCCAAGCACTTCCCTTTTTGTTCTTGAATTCTACATACCCATGGTTAAGCATTACACTAACATAGTTAGGTTAATATCAACAAGGGTTTCCTAACCACATTTGCAAGAATTCTTAACAACTGTGCCAATGTAACTCTAAGTAACAGTTATAACTGGCTAAATCCTTCCTCCTCTACTTATTGATGCTGCGATATCCATGTATATCCTGCCTAATAATTGATTAAATGAGATTTAACATTAAAGAGGTCTGCTGTGCCACAACAGAGGCAGATGAATGCTTGAAAACAAAAAAACAGCCACATATCAGCAATTAAGGACAGACAAGATCGGGTACAGCACATGGAATGCATAATCCCTTCTACCAGTTTTTGTAATTAATGTAAGTGTACACAGGTATTTTCATCTTACATATCAGATACCTAAATAAATGGTATCAGAGGGGGAAAAGTCAAAGTTCTTACAGTTGGTTGAATATACTCGTAACACTTGAAGACAAGGCAGTATTAATCTTTGATTCTGCAAGTTCTGCTTCACTATATTTAGTGTTATATTTAAAGCACCGCTAATTCTGGCTTTTACTCCAATTTTTTTATCTGAAAATAAAAAGGAACAGAAGTTTTAGCACATATGCAAAACAAAATTTACTCAAATATACTCTCAGAATTAAATTTTAAAAATGACTACATTTAAGGTAATTCACTGAACTTCTGCAACATGTATGCAACCACGCAGTTCATCTGACAGAAAAGCATTTCCATTTGCGTAAGAAGCAGTGGTAATTTCTCCTGATTCTCCCCAACAACTTCGCCTCTGTGCTGTCCCTGAAAGTCTGATATCCAGGAAACACAGTTTCAGAGGACTGCAGCAGGAGCAAGAAGAGGGTAAATCCTACTCCACTCCCATTGGAACCATGCCAACGATACCAAACAAACTAAAACAAAGTCAAGTTATTATTTCAAGTTTAGCAACTTTCTTCATATCCATATAACCAACTTTTCTTCCTTTCCAGTACATCACATTGCTCAAATCCCCAATGTATCTTAAATACCATAAAAGTACCAAATCAAAATATTAAGTTTCATATCTCAGCTCCTTCAAGACTAAAAACTATATGCATTTTCTCTTGAAATCCAACTTGTGCCTTTTTGGTCACTTCAGTGGCTGTATTACTGCTGTGTCCTAATCAGATTTCAGTTACCTTGTTACTTTCCTATCTGCTTATTGACTAATCCATTGTTAAATGTTCAGAGGATGACTAGAGATCATACAGTTTGAAACCTTATAGAAATACACAGGTTCTCAAGAAACTGGCTTAGTAGCTGAAACTGTTGGAATACCTCTCTCTCTAAAAGCATACAGTACATGTGGCAAGAAAGCCTACATCAGAAAACTGAGACAGTTCAAATTTTGAAGGGGGAATGGACATTGGATTTCATGGATATATACACCCTCATACTGATCCATTCTGGACTGAGCCCACTCCTTCAGTCCAGGGCTAATTTGAAATGGTTTGCTGTGGACCTCATTTGCCCTTCATTTCCCCAGGGATGTGGTAGAGAGTGCTCTAGGCAGTTTTAAAATGAAAATGGACTTTCTTCAAAGCAACTGCATAAATTCCAAATTGAAGCTTCACCTATCATTAGTTTCAAATACTGCTCTTTTGTATCTATGATCCCAAAGATTCCATAGATTGATCCAGCTGCAATTTAAAATCAGTTATGACTTTAAATAGATACCAGACTTATAGATATACAACATATTGTTGTCAGAACAATCCCTATGGGCCAGCTATGGTCTCCAGCAACCAAGTCATTAATATAATTGCCCATTTTTCTTACCACTGTGTAACAAAGACATCAAGTGCAGCTTACCTTTTGGACCAATTTTTGCAAGGAGAGAATGAAGTAGCACCATTAAGTCTTCATTTGGTGGGGAATCTTTACTGACATTCACAAGCAATTGCAGTAAGATCTGTGTTCCTCCTTTGGAAACGAGAATACTTGTTCTCCGGCTACCACCTAGAAATAGCATATAAGCAACAGTAGTCCTAAACTATAGAGACCTTGCTGGAGTTCAAGGCCATATCAACTACCTTCTATATACTAATAGCAGTTGGCCAAATCTTTGGTTACTTTAATCCAGTGTCTGGAGCTGTGAACAGACAAGACAGATCTTTCTACAAACCTGAAAAGGGCCCCAGATTTGTAGCAAAATGTAAAATCTAATTTTAAAAAAACAGAAATACATATTTTTTTTTAAAACACCTGATAAGAAGAGCACCTGAAGTGTTAAGCAACGGATTCCATCAGCGGCAGTTGAAGGGTCCCACAGGGAGGTTAACACTCCTAAGCCTGACAGCAACCTATGGGTGACATGATACCACTTGACTTGCATGACTTAACTAGGCCTTGCTGCTTGCTACTGTTCAGCAGCAGCCACCCTATGAAAACTAGTGTGGTGTAGCTTCAGAGAAGGGTCTGGGAGACCCAGGTTCAAATCCCCATCTTACTACGGAAGCTCATTGGGTGATTATGGACAGTCACATACTTTCAGCCTAACCTACCTCACAGGATAAAAAGGAGGAGAGGAGAATAATGTGAGCTGCTTTCGTTCCCATTGCACGGGAGAGGCTGCAGGTGTGGGGGGGGTGGAAAGCTGAAGAGTGAGGGGGAAATAAAGGTAGGTTGATGATTGGCTGGGAAGGAGATAGGGTTGCCAACTCCAGGTGGAAAATTCCTGGAGATGTGAGGGATGGAGCCTGAAGAGGGGGCGAGATTTCAGGAGGCGTGGGACCTCGGACAGGTACAAAGCCATAGACTCCACCCTCCAAACCAACTATTCCCTTCTGGGGAACCATCGTTGCCAATCTCCAGGTGAGGTCTGGAGATCACTCAAAATTACAACTGTTCTTTAGGTAGCAGAGATCAGTTCCTCTGGAAAAAATGGTGGACTCAGTGTCATTATACCCTGCTGAGGTCACCACAGTATATTGACACTGAATGTCCAGCACCCGCCCAGAGCCTCTTTCTAGAGGTTGTTTTATTTATTTCCACAATGGGCCTTTTCCCTAGTCTAACATAACAAGCAAGTATAAAGCAGGAATTCTCAATTTTTCCCTTTCCCCAAGTCTTTTTCCATCTTTTCTTCTTTCTTCTCTCTTCCTTATTCATCTCTCTTTCTCTTTATTTATATTTAACTCAGTTTCTTACCATTCTAGTTGAGTCAGCAAATATTTTTGCAGTGTTTTATCAATGTCTACAGGATGGGAAAGTGCTAATAGGCTGAAGAATTCATACACAGTACTTAGTAGATAGTCTACTCATCAAAAAGATAAGTGAGACTTAGTTCATGGGTTTCGTGACTATGGAAGATACACCTAACTGAGCCAGTGTCTGGAAATATAGCTTTCGTTAGCCTTCCTCCTCTTCTACTCCATCAGTGACGTACATAACCATCAATTGTAGGATACGTTAATATCAACTGAGCCGCTAGGGAAGCCCAGACTCTACCAGTCCTCAATTCTCAATTAGGAACTTGTATGTTCTTTTAAATGGAAACAATATTAGTTCAACTTCGGGAGGCGAGGCGTCTTTCCTCCGCTGCTTTTCCATCCATAACCTCAGCCCTCCCTTCTTTGGTAAACATGCTTCCCTAATGGCAAAGCCTATCAGCGCATCCAGTTGGTCAACTTATTGAGAAAAGTAATTCACTATCATAATTAATATAGAGGGCTTATCTCGCTATGTTCGTGGTATCTTCGTACTCCGAATCTTCTGGAAGTCTCTGTGAGGATTCACTGATTTTGGCTATCGTTCAGCGAAGGGGCAACAACGCTGAGTGTCTTCCCCGCCTCCCGTGTCGAAGCAGTTTCGGATACGGGAACGAGCTGCCGCCCACTTCCGTTCTTCAAAACAAGCTCCCTGCTTCAAACTCTCCTCTGAAGTGCTTGTTGGGAGTCCTAGCGAACCTAGGACCCCAGGGGTCAAGGAATATCGGTGGTTTCGTCAGGAGCGACTCCTGCTTCCACCTGCTGTTTTCACAACCGGAAAAAAATATATATTGAAAGGCAGAGTGATATCACCATGGTGCCAACCTTTCTGGCTCCCCAGGAAATAAGATATGTGGTTGCCACAGCAACTTATTTATCACTCCTAGAAATTCCATCTTATTGCAGGGCTTTTTCTATGGTCAGATGCAATATTTTTCCATCAGCAGTAGTAGAAGGCCGGTATAAAAAGGTGCCAATGACACAGCGGATATATATTGCATTGCATGTTCTATAAAGAAATTCGAGTAAAGTTTCTTCAACCCATATTAGGGAAGTTCCTTAGCTACCCAGTTAAGGAGATAAGCAAGAAATTTCTATTTGATTCCAATCCTCAGCTCTCTCTAATTTATGCCAGCTTTCTGGCAATAGCTTATAGAATTTGTAAGGATCAAGTAAAGAACTGAAGCAGACAAAATAGGAAGCACATTGGATGAATTTCATTTTATTTGTTTATAATGTAATTTATAGGTATTTATCTGTAGTTCAACCAAAGGGCCTCAGATAAGACTGATATGAGTGCAGATTGGTTTATAAATGTTTTATGAGTGAACCCTAGAGATTTTAAACTGTTTTAACTGAATTGTGCTGGTTATGCACCGAATAAAAACTGACTGACTGAGTCATTGAGAGTGTCTAGAAACTCAATCTCTTTTTCCTGATGAACACATATTGACCCAATCAATGTGTGGCTAGTTAAAATCACCTATTACGACACAGTTATTTCGTCTAGCTGCTATCTTTAATTCATTCATCATTTTATAATCCTCCTCTATCTTTTGATCTGGTGGGCAATAACAAACTTCCATTGTTAAGCTTTCTTTTGGGCCCACTATTTCAGCCTATAGCACTTCCAGAAGTGAATCCAATTCTCTTACCCTCTCAATCTTACTGGACTATATACTCTGACATACAGAGCCACCCCACTTCCAACCCTTCCCCCCTATCCTTCTGATATAATTTATAACCAGGAATCACCATATCCCTCTGATTTTCCTCATCCCACCAAGTTTATGAAATGTCTATTTTCCCACCACCAAGTCTCGAGACCTTACCAGGCAGTCCGTATCATTAGCCACAGTCTCAGTGGACAATTCTAATTTACTTCCTTGTAGAAAAGTAACAGCTACTCCTTCATCTCTTTGAGATGAGCCATTCCGAACCAGAGACTTTTCATCTCCTGTTGGCTTTCCCCCAATATTCAGTTTAAAAAGTGCTCTGCCACCTTTTTGATTTTACGCGCCAGCAGCTTGGTTCCTCCTCGGGACAAGTGGAGACTGTCTCTTTTGTACAGCTCCCTCTTGTTCCAAAAAGCATCCCAGTGCCTAACAAACTTAAACTCTTCCTCCTTACACCATTGTCTCATCCACGCATTGAGATGCCTGATCTGTTCCTGTCTCTCCGGCCCTGTGCATGGAACAGGTAGCACTTCTGAGAAGGCTACCTTGGAGGTCCTGGCCTTGAGTCTCTTGCCTAGCAGCCTAAATTTTTCCTCCAGAACCTCAAAACTGTGTTTCCCCACATGGTTGGTGCCAACATGTACCACGACCACTGGCTCCTCCTCTGCACTGTCTACCAGCCTGTCTAGAACATGCATAATGTCCGCTAGCTTTGCACCAGACAGGCAAGTCACCATATGGTCAGTATGCGGGCTTGCCACCCAGCTATCTACCTGCCTAAGGATCAAATCACCAACTACCAAGAGTCCCCCTCCTTCCCTGTGCAGGGATGGTTCCTTGGTGCAAAAGGATACCCATTCACTAGCTGAAGAGGTCCCTTCTGAGGGCACATTCTCCTTATCCTCAGTATGGTGCCCTGTTTCTTCTCAACCCTCATACTCCCTGACAGCGGCGGGGCTGCCATTTTCAGAGTGGGACATATGTAACAAGTCCTGAAAGTCTTCTCCATGTGCTTGACTGTCTCTGCTTCTCCAGGTCAGCCATCTTGGCCTCAAGGGTGCAAACTTGTTCCCTGAGAACCATGAGCTCCCTGCGATCAATTTAATTTATTACAGCAAGAGCCAGTAAAACAGTACAATTCTGATATAAGAAGGATTAAAACAATAATAACATAGGAATAGTATAAAAACATTAACAAGAGAAAATTAATAAAATTAGTAAAATAAAATAATTTTAATAAGAGAATCATACAATTTTTTCAGCTAAAATAAGTTTACGTTTCCTAATAGCTAAGCAATAAAATTTTGCCACAGTGTAAGTCACTGAACTCTGAACGTCTTCTAAGAGGAATTTACGAAGGACTTCTGGCCTAAAGTCAAGATAAGACTGCAGAGGGCTAAATCTAGACAGAAGGGGTAGTATAAGATGGTCTCGTTCCTCCTGATAGAATGTGCAGAACAGAAGGACATGAGTAATTGATTCTACCATATTAGCCATGCACAGGCATATACGTTCATGCATTGGAACTCGAGTGAATTTACCTTGCAGTACAATGGAAGGGAGTGCCTCAAAACGGGCTCTGGAAAAGGCCCATCTATAGGGCTCATAGGTAATGTTAAATAAAAAAGGGGCAGCAGTAAAATTAGGCCAAGATTTTATATTTCTGAAGTTCTTGGGTAGCAAAGCTTCTTCATTTTGTAACTCAACATCACGAAGCCTCTGCGCAACAGCTGTTCTTGCCTTGTATAGGCTTCTATAGAAGAGATCTTATGGGAATAGGCCAATCTGATTTAACTTATTAAGAATTTGTGTGAACCAGGCCGGGTAATGGTCCAAGGCTAAGAGGTGAGGTATTAAACCCTTTGGGTTGTAATGAATTTTTAGCCAGAGTGTCATAGCCTGCTCCCAGACCTTTGGTTCAACTCTGAGTAGCCCAGCCTCTTGCCTAAGTGTTACATTAGAAGTGCTTCTAGGAATGCCAGAGATCTAAGAAATTTAGATTGAACCCTTTCAAGGGTCTTTAGATTGGCAGAAAGTCCGATTTGTAAGCCATACAAGAGTTGAGCCAATGATTTTGCCTGGAAGGTTTTTAAGGCCATGGGGAGAAAGCCTCCACCTTTCCTTCTAAATAATTTGACTTTTCTCCTTTCTTGTATCTTGGAACAATAATTGCAAGGCTCCAGTCTCTGAGGATGCGGGCCAACTGGTTGATACGGGTAAAGAATGCAGTGAGCACTGGGGCCCAACAGTTGATATTTTATTTTATCATCTTTGGGGGTATATCATATCATTTCCAGGAGCCTTGTTGGATTTCAATTGATTTATTAATCTTTTGACTTGGGTAACTGTTACCAGTGGCCATAGTGGAAGGCTTTGTAGTTAGACCTTTAAGCATGTATTTGGGTCTGTTTCAGATGAATAAAGTGCATGGAAATAAGATCCCGAAGGTGGGGAGAGATGTTGCAAGTTATCACTGAAGATTCTGTATGGAGCTTAGCCATAATTAAGTGCCAAAAGATTACAGAGCTATTTGATTTAGAATCATCCAGGTCCAGGAGTCCCTTTGTGCTTTCTGTTTTTTTCTCCATTAAAAGTTTTTTGTAGCACTGCTTTAAGGTTTTGAATTCTGGGGAAACTGTGAGTGTGTTACTTAACCTGTACTGCTGGAATTTGGTCATTAAACTGCTTTTTGTGTAGCAAGATAAAACAATATTTCCCTCTCTTAATTTCTCTCCCTTTTCCATACATTTCTCAATAATTTCTGTATCCCTTCGCCTAATTTTTCCATGCCCCCCCCCCTTTATTTTCACTTCTTGGTCTCAAGACTTTCTCATCCCTATCCTGCTTGGTGACAGTATAGTAGCAAACCTTTGTTAATATTATGAACATAAGGCATTGAATTTGCTGGGCACTGTACATTGCACTGGTTCAGCTGGGCTTCCAACCCCCCCCCTCCTTGGATTGTGAGTCTGTGCTTGACATCAGCTGGCATTGCCACAATGGCATTGGGTTCTGCTGGGCACTCTGTGATCTCACTGGTACTGCTGGATATTCTGTACATTGCACTGGTTCTACTGGGCTTGCAAAAATGCCCCTTCTTCAGTTCTACTGCAAAGATTCTCTGGTTTGACTGAAGTCCTTTGGAAACAATGGAGGATGGGGGCACCATCTTTATGGGGTAATGAGTTTCTTAACATCCATTCTGGTTAAGTTTGCAATCACTATTTTGTGATGCTTTGGCTAGTGTTAGTTAGTAAAAGTCAATACAAAGGCATGCTCCCAGGTCTCAAAAATGCCTTGAAGATGTTTGGGTTGGTTGGGCTTCAAAATGGAGGACAGAAGCCCTCCCAAGTGCCTGCTCAGAACATAAGTGGTGTGATGGATTTTTTTTTTTTGGCCAACATATGACTTATGACAACCCTGTAGGGTTTTCAAGGCAAGAGATGCCATTGCCTACCTCCATGTTGGCCCTGCTTGGCTTCTAAGATCTGATGAGATCAGGCAGTCCTGAGGCTATCCAGGTCAGGGTTAGGCTGAGAGTAATGTGACTGGCCCAAGGTCACCCTGAAAGCTTCCATGAAACACATGGGGATTTGAACCTGGATTTCACAGATCCTAGTCTGACACTTAAGACACTTTAACCACTTCATTATGCTGGCTCTCATGATGGAATAACGTGTTGGAATTTGATTTTTTTTTTTACTGGCATGATTATATAATATATAAAGTTAAATAAAATAAATTATTCACTGCCTGTGCTTTTTTCTGGCTACTGAAACAAAGTTTGGCTTCAGTGGCACCTTTATGACCAAACTTTGTTCTGCTGCTTCAAACCAACACAGCTACCCACCTGAATCTATTTTCTGGCCATCGTTATTATTCGTTTTATGTCATGATTGTTACTGAAAATAATTTTGTTGTAGAGAGGAGGGGCCCTGACCTGGATAGCCACAGCCTAGCCTAGACTGATCTTGTCAGATCTCAGAAACTAAACAGGGCTGACACAGAGGTAGGCAATGGCAAACTACCTCAGAATGTCTTTTGCCTTGAAAACTCTATGGGGTCGCCATAAGTCAGCTATGACTTGATGGCAAAAAAAGAAAAATACAGGGGGAGTGTTAAAAAATTATTTGTCCTGGGTGCCACATAGGCTACGTACACCACTGAATAAACACCAGATAACAAGTAACTGTTTCTGTTATTCAGACAGACCTTTAAAACTTGAGAGAAATTTCTTGACAGTCTCTGCTTACATAAACAAACATAGGTTTCTTTGTCTCACAGACACTAAAGTTGGTGAAGGCAGGAACATTCACACACGTTCCAGTTTCCTTCCTTATCCACTGGCTAGGGATAGGCTTACCAAGTGGCGGCGGGGGATCTGCGTGTCTTTACAGGATCCCTGCTGCGGGGACGCCGATACGCGGTGCACCCGCCGTCGCCAGGATGTGATGCTACGCGTCACTCTGGCAACGGGGCTGTTTGGAGTCTCGTTGCCAGAGCAACGCGTAGCATCACATCCTGGCAACGGCAGGTGCACCACGTATCGCCGTCCCCGTGGCAGGGATCCTGTAAAGACACACAGATCCCCCGCCGCCACTTGGTAAGCCTAGCTAGGGATCACCTTTGTCTTCTAGGAGCTATTTCTCTCAGACTTGATAGGGATGGGACTATGCATCCCACTTCCCTAACTCAGGATCCTTCTTGATCTTCTCACTGTCTGCTTTGCTCTCTCACTGTTAACTGTCAACTCCCAGCTCCTAACTGACACTCTCAGCTGAAGAATTCCATTGAATCCCCTACCCCTCAAGATTCTCAGACTGGGAAACAACGTTAGCCATTTACTATCCATCATCGCATTATACCCTGATGAGGTTGCTTTCCTCCCCAAACCTCACCTTCCCAAGGCTCTATCCCCAAATCTCCAAGAGTTTCCCAACCTAGCACTGGCAACCTTAAGAGGGAACTGATCTCTGTAGTTAGATCTATTGTGATTCCAGGAGATCTCCAGGCTCTACCTGGAGGTTGGCAACCCTAGGAGAGAAGGAAGCAGGAAAAGGGGAGAAGTGATGGGAGCTTTTAGAAAAGTGAAAGACAAGCAAATAATCTGTGTGTGTGTGGGGAGGGTGAGATGCCTCCTTCAAGTCCTTGCAGGTTTCCACTTGTTTATTTCATTTGTGCCCGTAAAACAGAAACGTTTCTTTTAAAAAAAATTATCTGAGAAAATAATAATCCAGAAGTACCCTAGGTCAATATAAACACTGCAGGTTGCAATTTGATATAAACTTACCGACTGCTACCAACTCAATCAGGATGTTTAAGATATTTAGAGTAGTCTGAAGATCTCTTGTATTCTGAAATGAATAAGGATTTCATATATTTTTAATGTTACTTTTTCTATGCGTATAAATTTGCAGTAAAGGCAAAAAGTGATTTGCTCATTTAAGGTTTGCCTTAAATCATTATAAAATGCCTCCCCTTACAAAATAGAATCGAACATGAAATACATGTCAAGTCACAGATGAATTATGGCAACCCCATAGGGTTTTCAAGGCAAGAGACATTCAGAGGTGGTTTGCCATTGCCTTCCTCCATGTCACAACCCTGGTATTCACTAGAAGTCTCCCATCCAAATACTAGTCAGGGCCGACCCTGCAGAGCTTCCGAGATCTCTCCTCCCCCCCCCCCCCAGATCTGATGAGATTGGCTAGCCTGGGCTATCAAGGTCAGGGCATGAAATACATACAAGAGCATTTTACATAATAAATATTAAATCTCTATCTCTGATATAAACAAGACTTCAAAGGGCTTTACTTTGGTTGTACCATGCCCTATGTTTTCTTCTCATATACTTATTGTAGTAAAATAAAATTCCATGTATCTTAAAATGTCTCAATGGTACACCATCAGGTTTTCTGTTATGATCTGAATATACTGTTTAAAAATAAATTTCCATTGAACTAAATCTTCTGGGACTTTCTTTTTAAGGAGTTTGGCCTTTGGTAGGGAACAGACCAAGATAGTGCCGAAACAGAGAATAATGGACACAGAGAAACAGTCTGATCTAGCCAAATGCCCAGCTTATATAGTGTCTGAGCAAATCAGGTACTGACTTCTCCCTCCTACTTACCTTTCCAACTTAGATGATCACAAGATAAGAGAAGTTTTCACCTTAGCTAGATGCTCGGCCCTTCCCTCGGCTGTCCTTGAGGGGAGATATAGGAAGATACCTTTCGACCAGAGACTTTGTCAATGTGATTTGGGAGAAGTTGAAGCAATTGAACATATGCTTCTCAGGTGCTCATGGTACAAGTTGGTTCGAGCCAAATATATCTTACCTTTGGTAAAGTAAATGCCTGGCCTGATGGACTCTGACTACGTCAATTACTTATTATCAGATGATAATCAGACCATTACCAAACCTGTAGCTAAATTCTGTGGAGCCTGTTACTGTATCCGCAAAGAAAATATTATTTAACCTCTTAAATCTTTTAAACCATGGTTTTTATATTTATATTTTAACAAATTGTTTATATCAGTTATGTATGATGTTACTGATTTGCTGGCTTGGTGCCGTAATAAATAAGGACTGAGTTTCCATTGGAAGAATATTTAAGAAACAGTCTCACTCAGTTACCAACATAAAAAGCCAATGAGTGAACTGACTTGTCAAAGACTGAGTAACTGAGAAGCAAGCTTTGGTTAGTGTAAAGAAATCCCAGAGATTCACTACATTAAAAAATAAATCAGTACCTCTAAAGTTGAGAGAATAACTTCAATGCCTGTTGAACCTTTTGCAGTCATCTCCTTCTTTATTTTTTCTGAAAATTAAAGATGTACATTTTAGTGTGTATATGTGCCAGAAATTAATTATAAATGTGGATAATATAAAAAGATGCAGAAAAGACTTACATGTGCTGAAGATACAAAAGCCACGCCAATACGCTAATTTCACTACTAACAGATCTGTATTTTAGAAAGTTTGTTTTTCCTTGCAGATTTATTTAAAGGCCAGTGCTGACGTCAAGCTTCTACACTGGCATATATTCTCCTGCTTCTACCTAACTTCTTGTCCGAACTAGCTCCTCTTTGCCAGTTGCATGGGGGACTAAATTTAATTAGGGCTATCTCCTGGACAAATATTGAGAGTCAGCAGGACTGAGCATAACCCTATGTTAATTGCATTACTTTACTCTCACTTGCTGGAATTGATAATCAAGCCCCTCCTGACATATCTGGTCGTAGACTGCAATAGATATACTATATTGCCCCTCCTGACAAACAGATCATCAGTTAGGATCTATCAAAATTTAGAAAGAACTGAAGCCCACATTAACATTTGCTGCTAAAAAATTCTTACTTCATACTGATCCAATTTTGACTGACTGAAAACTCAGCTCAACATGGAAACTAAAACTGCCTCCATTACACCACTTCTTTGCCTGGAGACCTCCCACTAAGTCACCTGTGGCTAATCTTGTGGCATACCTGTTAGCTCAGTTCCCTCTATTTAGTTAAGATATATCCTTCCCTCTTTTTAAGAATGTCAATTTGAATTCCAAAAAGGTTTCTTTACATTGCAGGGTCCATTCTTCTATTAGTGGAATATTATCTGACATCGAATATCTTCTGAAGGTAATTCTAGCTGCTGTTATCATATGAAAGATCACAGTTTGAAATTCCTTTGGAAACATGGGTATATAGTTTAACAAGGAGACCTCAGAGGAACAGGGATAATCCATACGTAATCCACATTTCATAATGTCTACAACTGATAACCAGTATTTTTGGCCTGTCTGTACATCCACCACATATGTAAACAGTTTGTATTTGGTAGTTTGCAATACCAACATGTGTTATAGGATCTTTACATAAATTTTTGCTATTTTGTGTAGTGTCAGTTTCACTGATGTAGCATCTTTATTAAATTTTCTTGAAATCAGAAAGTTAAACGATGTGTAAATTTTTTCAAATTCTGTTGATTTTCTTATAGTTAAACATCTATGTATACTTTTATTCAAGAAGCTCTTAAGCCCATGGAGATTTCTCAAGAACTGTAGAGAAATGGCTCTTATTAGGAGCCTATGTGTTCATACTCTGTTTTAAATTTTAAAATTGGCTAGATAGTTTAAGAATTATTCCCACTCATTAAATAATTAATTTCTAATTGGCTAGTCATTCTTACTTCAGTTAGGGTGCTAGGGGGACAAGAAGGGAGGTCGGGTGGGAGGGAGTGCATTAGGTGAAATTTGACTACCCAGAAAAATACAACATCTGACAAAACTTGAAACTGGAGATGAGGAAATACAGGTGAGGGGAGGAGCAGCAAGGTGGAAATGGAAATTGGAAACACCTCTTTTGGGTCAGGGATTCCGGTGATCAGAGGCAGATGGAGGTATGGCAATGGGAGAAGGTCTTATAAGGGAAGGAGGTGGAGATATGGTTATGCTCAGTCTCCTTCCAACCTTTGTCCCATCCCAAGGCACACTGGTGAGGGGGCTAGAATTTTAACCCCTTCTCCGACACTGGTGCTGTGTAATGCCAGGTCCATTAACAATAAGAGTGTAACTTTGTGGAAGTATTTCAGAGAGCAAGCAGTGGACCTGGTATGCGTGACCAAGACCTGGGTCAAAGGAGGGTGAGACAGTTGTTGCCAGCATCCTCCGCACTGAACCCGGGGTGGTCTTTCGTGAGAGAGAGACACCCCAAAACGACCTCTGAACCTCCACAAGCAGTGCCCTATGAAGCCAGGCTTGGCTTAAACAGTGGCTTTTGCTGGGAGGCTAGGAGAACCACATCTTGGCTGAGAAAACTCAGGCCAAAGAGAATTCTCCAGTGTGGCTGTACTGCCAAGCATTCTTCATGCAAGCAAACCTCCCCCCACGCCTATCCTGTCAGCTCAGTCCAAAAGGACTAAGAATGGGCAAGTCTCTGCCCTTGCCTCAGTCATCTTCTACTGATCAAATGGCTAGTCTTTTGTATGTCAAATATACAGGCAGGCAGGGACAAAAAGCCCCTGGTCTGTGCTATTGTCATGAATGAAGTACGTTGCATGTTTCCATCCCCCTCTCCTGTTTCACCTATGTCAGGAAATACCTTTGAAATAATCCTCTCATTCCTGTCTCCATGTATTTGTCTAAGACATCTGCATTCTTACACCTATGCCAGACCTATCAAGGTAAACATTAACTTTCCAGGTCTACTAAATGGTCACCCATTCAAGTTCATCCTGCCACACATTAAGAAACATCACTTCTTTTGTCTGGCACCAGGGAAACGCCAGACCACTCTATTGTTCCACAATGGACACCCCCAGTACAGTCATCCAACAACTGGCTTCTATTGTTAAAGCCAGACTCTGCCTCTCTGAAAGCTCATTGGTCACATCAGGCTATACCCCTCCTGAAAACCACACACCCCTGGGACTCATCATTGGCCCAGGTAAAAGCAGGTTGCTTACCAGTAACTGGTGATCTTCGAGTGGTCATCTGTGCATGCACACCCATGGGATCTAGTGCGTACACGCTGGATAGATCAGTACTGTAGCAAGCTCTTTTAACGGATTTTCGCGCCCAGTCCCTCGGGTATGCACAGGAACCCCACCGCGCATGCCCAGAGGGGTGGGCGCGGACATCCCGCCAGTTCCTACAAACCGCCGCAAATCAACCCCTATTCAAAAATGTAGAAGCTGACAGCAGCGGGGAAGGAGGGCGGGTGGTGTGAATGCACAGATGACCACTCGAAAATCACCAGTTACTGGTAAGCAACCTGCTTATCTTCGACGTGGTCTCTGTGCTTCACACCCATGGGAGATTAGCAAGCAGTAGCCTACCTGGAGGAGGGTGCTGGCAGGTCTTTTACTGCGTATCCGAAGACAGAATGTGACGTCCCATGTTGGTATTGGCGTTGGTATGGACGTCTAGGGCGTAGTGCCTGATGAAGGTGTTAGGCGTGGCCCAGGTAGCGGCTTTGCAAATGTCTGGCAGTGGTACTCCCTGGAGGAAGGCAGTGGAAGTCACGACAGCCCTGGTAGAATGAGTCCTGATATGGCCAGGCAATGGCTGTTTGGTGAGTAGGTAACACAGATGGATTAGACCTACAATCCACTTTAACAGGCGCTGGGCCATGATGCGCGTACCCAGTCATGCCAGAGCGTACGAGACGAATAGTTGTGAGTCTCATCTAGTTGGATGTGTTCTACTGAGGTAGAATAGGAGAGCCTGCTTCACGTCCAAGGTGTGTAAGAATCTGTCCTCCGCTGACGTTGGGTTTGGGAAGAAGTCAGGGAGGAAGACCTCCGCCTGCAGGTGGAACTCTGACATCACCTTCGGGAGGAAAGAGATGTCCGGAATGAGGTGGATTCCGTCTGGGAGAAAAAACAGGAAAGGTGTATCGTGCCAGAAACCCAATATTTCTCCTACTCGCCTAGCCGAGGTTATGGCAATTAAAAAGGCAGTTTTCCATGCGAGGAGTTTGAGGTCGCATGTTGCAAGCGGCTCGAAGGACTTCCTCGTGAGCTGGCGTAGAACTAGAGGAAGGTCCCAGGGAGCGACTGGAGTTTTGACAGGAGGGTAGAGGTGTAATAAACCTTTTAAAAACCGTTTGGAAATCGGATGAGAAAACAAAGTGCATCCGTCAATTGGAACATGGTAGGCCAAGAGAGTAGCCAAATAAGCTCTTAACGACGAATGGGAAAGTCCCGAGTCAGCTAAGGAGAGGAGGAATCGGAAAACTCTTTCGAGACCCACTGAGGTGGCTCGAGGGGCGTCATCACCTAGGGAAGAACAGAATCTTCTCCATTTATAATCGTAGGACTTGCGCGTAGTAGGCTTCCTCAAATTCAAAAGGACATTCACTAAGCGGGAGGAGAAGCCGGTGATGTTATCTGCCATGCCGTCAGTTTCAACTGTGGCATGTTGTGATGTAGGACGGGGGAGTCTGAGAGAAGGAGGAGGTCCTGAGCCAGGGGGAAGTGATGGTATATCCCCTGTGAGAACTCTAGGACCGCTGAAAACCAAGGTTGTCTCGGCCACCATGGGGTCTGTGGCGAAACGGGGACCTATCCTCAGTCCTGGGGAACCGAGGTGCCGTCCTGTGGCTTGCAAGGCCCCGTTTTGTCCTTCCCACCCTGCCTGGTGGGGCTATTCCTCTTCGTTCCGGCTGCCACCACTCACTGAATTAAGTCACCGCCTTCCTTGAGGGACAGTGAGACCCCTCTGGCTAAATTTCCCACCTCGGGAAGTGGTTAGCTAAATGTTTGGGCGCCCCCTGGAGGGTTGGCAACCCACCAGTTTTAGGCCCGTTTAAGTCCCCTGGCCTCCCTTTGCCCCTGGTAACGTGTAGAGCGGGGGAGTCTAGGTGGTTAAGGCACACCAGGCTTTTTAAACTCAACAAAGGAAGATTTATTGAACTATATACATTTTTGGGCATAGAAAATAAACTCAGGCACTTCAACACAACCTGGGCATACAAAACAAACAGGATCAAAACGCAAGTCTTCTGTCCCTACCACACACCCTCTCTACTTCGGTAGTGGATTGCAGCCTCAGGCCAGGATTTGCGGTTCCCTCTCCGGTTGTGGAGAGAAACTCCAGCCCTTCTCCACAGGACTGGCCACCAGCACTGCCACCCTCCTGGCTCTCCACCATGGTCAATAGTGGCCTGGATTGCCCACAGAGTCTCTGGTGACAGGAGTCCCACCTGCGCTGTTCCTTAAGCCTGCCGTCCACGCTGAAGACCAGGCTGAGACTGACTTTTTTCCTCAGGAGCTAAACAGTCACTCTCTCCCTGGCCCCACCCCTTGGCTCTGTTCCTCTTTTCCCACTCTTTTCCCCCAAGGGA
>NW_015171506.1:191503-195091 GCF_001447785.1 Gekko japonicus | reverse complement strand
AAGGCAGTGACGGAGGGTTGGGTACGGACGAGGGTGGCTAAGGAAATGATATCTTCTGCCCTGTCGTGGGGCAGGTAAGCCATGCATGCCTGTGAATCCAGTATTGCGCCGATGTACTGTATGCGCTGGACAGGGCACAAGTGAGACTTTTGTTGATTGACTCATAGGCCCAGGTTGTCCAGTAGTGCCAGAGTCTCTGTGACTTTTGAGACCAGGGCGTTTTTCGAAGGCGCCACCAGAAGCAAATCGTTTATGTATGGGTAGATGGACATGCCCTGGAGACGTAGGAAAGCTGCAACTACAATCATGGTCTTCGTGAAGACTCTTGGGGCACTGGAAAGGCCGAATGGAAGGGCCATATATTGATAGTGGTGTTGATCAATCGCAAAGCATAGGTATTGACGGTGGAAGGGGTGGATAGTAAGGTGGAAATATGAGTCTTGGAGGTCAAGAGTGGCCATCCAAACGTGTCTGCGAAGCAGTGGCATGATCTGTTGTAGGGACACCATGCGGAAGCGGTGGTAGGTCACAAAACAATTCAGTTCCCTTAGATCTAATATGGGTAGAACGCCTCCGTCTCTCTTCGGGACTGTGAAGTATCGGGAATAAAATCCCATCCCTTGGAAGTGTGGTGGTACACGTTCGATGGCTCCCTTCTGCAGAAGGACGGACACCTCCTTGAGGAGAGGTGGGGAAGGGGGCGTGGAGACGACAACAGGAGTATTGGGGTTCTGTTAAAACTGAATTTTGTAACCTCGGGTCAAGATGGAGAAAAACCATTTGTCCGAGGTGATGCGACACCAAGCGTGAAGAAAGGGAAACAGACGGGTAGGAGCTGACGGTGACTGGGAAGGCAAAAACTTTGCTTGGAGGGTTTGGACTGTTTGGCGCGGGAAGTTTGTTGCCCAGAACCGAATTTTGGTTTCTGAAAGACGGATCTTTGGCCTCCCGAAGACGTTCACGGTCTCCATCGTGTGTCTGGAGACTGATGAGTTGGGGTACGTCTGTGCCAGGACCTCGACCAGGTGCGGGGACGGTATTGTTGTTGTTTTGCAGAGGACGAGACTCCTAGAGCTCGAGAAGCCTTTATGCTTTTATCTAACTCTTGGAGAGTAGAATCAGTGGTAGCATTGAAAAGCCCCAGGCCGTCAAAGGGGAGGTCTTCCACATAAGACCTAGTATCTAACGGGAGGTTAGTGTTGTGGAGCCAGGAATGTCTTCTGAGAGCTATTGCAGAAGCCATCGTTCGTGAAGATGCTTCGCGACATGTTTTGTGCGTTGACCTGTTGTTTTGCCAACACCATGCCTTCTTTTTGGATGACTCTGGCCGCCTGAAGTTTGTCGTCTGGGAGGTGGGTTAGAAGTTCTGAGAACTGCTCCCAGAGAGTGTACTGATACCGGTTCATACAGGCCAGGTAGTTGGTGGCCTTGACTCCCAACGCTCCTGTGGAGTAGAAGCGCCTGCCAAAAGCATCTAACTTCTTACCTTCCTTGTCAGAAGGTGCTGAATGCGTTCTCTTGGATTTGGAGGAAGATGTAATTACTATAGAGTTCGGCTGTGGGTGCGAGAAGAGAAATTCGGCATCTGACTCTTGGACTCTGTACATGTGGTCCAATCGTCTTGTGGACACAGGAGCAGATGAAGGTTTTAGCCATGGTGATTTTGCTGCCTGCAGAAGAACTCAGGACATGGGCAATGCCAAGGTGGACGAGGTATGAAGCTGAACTATATCGTAAACAGCATCTGTTGCCTGCGGATGTTGCTGGACGACAGAGAGACCTAAAGTGTGGGCCATTCTTTTGACTAGATCAGTGTAAGAGGTAAGGTTGTCAGATGGAGAGACAGGTAAGTCCTCCGCAACATCCTGGTTGGGAGATGTATGGTCAGGAGAGGTATGAGCCTCAGAAGCCTCTGTATCTGAGTCCTCTTCCATGAAGTCAGAGGCGTCTTGTTGTGGTGTGTGGACCGAAGTGTCCTGTTGAGAAGGTACTGGTTTCGTTTGGACGACAGGAACAACAGGGTTTGGAGTGACCGGAGGATTGAGAGGACGACTTGATTCCAGAGTATGGTGGGACGGATCGACTACAGGACACGACAGAGATGGTGAAGGTCTCGACTTGTGGGGGGATCTCGACCTATGAACGAAGTGGGTCGAATAGCAATCCCAATCAGAATAGCCTGCTGGAGTTAATCACGGCATGGATGGTGGATAAGCCCCATAGAGGTATCTCAACTATCGCTGATCCCACGACATTGCGGGGGGGGGGGTAGGAAGACTCTGGGGGATCGACTTCTGGACTGTGGATGTCTGGAAGACAAAGCAGTAGTTTGTCTGTGGGCATTGTCCCTGTAATGTCAGTCGTCGATATTGATAGATTGAGTGTGCAGACGAGGAGGGTGATGCTGCGTGTCACATGAGGTATATCAGTGCTGACGTGGATCGATGTCAGGAGCTTCTGATACCGTCGATATCGACGACGGAGACGGAGAATGCTCTGCATCCATCTGATGACTTAGGAGCTCTACCGTTTCGATGTCGGAGTACGGAGGCTCCATTTGGTGGACAGGGGAGTCCAATACATGGATAGTCGGTATCGGTGGAGGGTCTTGGATCTCCGATATCAATACTGCCGTTGGAGTGGGAGGCACTATAGGGGTATCACCCAGTGCAGGCACCGCTTCCTTCCCCTTCTTCGCCACCTTAAGGGACATGGAGGTGCCCTTTTTTGCAGACTTAAGCTCTGTACTTGCCTTAGCCTTCTTTTTTTTATATAGTTAACTCTCCTAAAGAGGAGAGAATTTTATTGCTTTAAATTTTTCAGAAAAAGGGAGGGTATATAGCGGGGTTAAGAAAAGTGGTGAGTGGTATCTTAATTAGTAAGTTAATCTTTTATTAGTAACAGTACATTCTTCCGCTTCTTCTGTGTTTGACTGATCGTCCTTCATCTTGACCCGTAAATAACAAAAATTTTAGTAATATTAGTAGTGTCCTTTTGGGTTAATATAATCTTTTAATGCGCTTTCCGAACAAATTCTCAAGTCTTGGGGTTTCTTCCTTTTACATCTCTCAGGTTATAAGATGGACCTTTAGCTGCTCCTTCTTCTTCCGGTTTCTTGTCCTCCCTCTCCGAGCCGCTGTCTTCTTCTCCACTAAGTACCTCCCATTTTGCGAGTTCTGCTTCTTCCTCTGAACTGGCATGCCTCTTCAAAAAGTCTTCAGCTTTGAAGATGGAGTCAATCTTCTCTCTTTTCTCTTCAAATTTGAAGATAAGTCCTTCTGGAATCAACCATCTATAACTGATTTGATGATTTCTCAAGAATGTGGTCAGTCCTTTATAAGCTTTCCGCTTCATACGAATTTCAAATGGAACATCTTTCAAAATTCTTATAGTTTGCTCTCCAATCTTCAAAGGCGTTGCAGATGTCGCTCTCAAAATTTGATCTCTAGTACGCTGCTTAGTAAACTTCTGCTGGCAGGTTATTTTTCTTTGTAAAGTTGGGGTAGGCTCTGTAGGCCAAATCCATCTCTTCGCTTATTTTATCCGCTTCCCTGCCAGTCAGTGGTGCCAATGCACTTGCCAAAATAC
>NW_015171506.1:171768-189621 GCF_001447785.1 Gekko japonicus | reverse complement strand
CCAATAGGTGTAGGACATGGGACGGACTACAAGGACAGGAGGTGGCACTCATGCCCACCCCTAAACCAGGTGATAAAAGGGCCAAGCATCCTTTGTCTGTTGCTAGCCATCCCCACCCCACCTTGTAACTAAGTTGTGCCGGCTAGCAAACCAAGCTAGCTAGACTTCCCCCCCCCCCCCCCACCTAGGCAACTAAAGCTCTGCTAGAGGTAATTCTTGAGTGCTCTCATGGACTGCGCAAACCAGGAGGCCCACACGTGTTGGCTGATTTCAACCGTGTGCCTAGAATCCCTCTAGATAGATCTCGTGTTCCTGTTTTCCCCATTGAGAAGATTTCCTTCTCACCCGGATCAGATAAGTATCAACCGTTACCCTTCTGTGTGTTACTTCCCTGTTAGTCACAGTTTATTATTTTCTATACTGAATGCTTCCATTTCTACTGCATCTAAAGGAACTTGTGAGCGTGTGTGAACGAATCTGTTTATTTGTATGCATGTGAATTTCAATACTATTTAGTAAAGACAACATTTATTCTTTAAACATCAGGTGTGTTGTCTCCTTATTGGGGAAAGGGAGTGTTCGTTCTGATTCTGACCTCTGTATAAACAGATCAAAAGAACTCAGCAAAGCCCCTGTTGTACATAAAACAGATTTGGGCTAGTGGATAAATCCTCCACCAGAGGATTTCGGCTAACACCCTCTGGGCATGCGCGGTGGGGTTCCTGCGCATGCCCGAGGGACTGGACGCGAAAATCCGTTAAAAGAGCTTGCTACAGCACCGATCGATCCAGCGCGTGCGCACTACATCCCATGGGTGTGAAGCACAGAGACCACGTCGAAGATTCTATTGTTCTCACCTGAGACCAGCCCCCTAGGCCTTCCATTCGTCTGCATTGTTTTCCAGTGTCTATATCCATCAGGTAAATGGCCTCAGACCGTGTGCTTCTGCCCTGATGCCACCTGGCAGTCCACCCTTCTTTGTGGACCTCTGCACGTCTGGACAAGTAGTATCACCCCATATCACCTCTGCTTCCTTAGTTCTGTATTGTCTGTGTGAATGTTTAATTATTGTTTGTATACTTGAGAATATTCAGTAAATAAATCATTATTTTAGCTACTCAGTCTCTGTGTCTATTCTTGGGTTCTTGGGAATTCTAACTCCAGTATACACAGGTCTGATCCTATAGTTATGCCAATTGCTCATCAATGTTATAATTCCCCAATCTATTATTAAGAAATAGAGCAGTTTGGCTAAAACAGTTGCCCTGAAGTAACTTGCTCCCCCAGGTGGCTTACTCCTTCAGGGCACTCCCCATCCCAATGATCTCCAGCACCAAATGTGTTGGTCTTGTCTGGGACACTGAAGAAAGCTTGGCAATCTGTCTGGTGTACCTTTTGCCTAGCACACCAGTAGAGAGACTGCCACGTCTGCGGGAGATTTTAGAAGGCTGGGCCTTTGAATTCCCTATGATGATGATAGTCTTGGGAATTTCATCGTCCATGCTGATGCTGTCACTTCCTTACAGGTGATGGGCCTGGTGTCTTCCATGGCAGCATTGGAACTCTCTCAGGTTGTATCAGGTCCCACAATCAAGCAGAATGCATGCTAGATCTGATCTTTGGGATGGGGATTGATATTGATCTGACAGCTATTGATGTAGTGCTGTGGTCAGATCACTATATCCTGAAGGCTTGAATGAGTATTCCTGTCTAGGTGATGAGCAGATTTATGCTCACCCATGGAGACTAATGGACCCAATTGGGTTTCAGAATGGTCTGCAGGATCCAATGTCCGGCAATTCATTGAATGTGCCAACTCTCTGAAGCCATTATTGAAATCGCCCCCTAGCCTTTTTGCTCCCATCCCAAGTTGTCTCCATGGTACACTGCAGAGCTCAGAGGGATGAAACGGGAACTAAGATGACTAGAGTGAATTTAGTGATGGTCTTGCAATGAAGCTTCAAGAGCATCATATGGGACACTTATAAAATTGAGGTGGCAGTGAAAGCTGCTGTGAGGGACTTCTACGCAGCTTCCACTGCATCCACTAGCTCTCGTCCAGCACAATTATTTAGGGGAATTAGGACCTTATCTTCTCTCACAGGGAGAACTTTAAAAAACTAGTAATTTGGATATAACCTGTGAGGCATTAGTGAGCTTTTTTGTGGATAAAGTCTTGTTGCTCCATTGTGACCTGCCTGCCAAATTTAATGCAGTATGTGCTCTAGAGGCCTCTTGGCCGCTTTTGGGTTCAGTATTCATCAACTTCAGCCGAATCTCTGAGGCCAATGTCGACAGGATCCTGAGGAATGCAAAGTCAACCACTTGCCTCTTGAACCCGTGTCCTTCATGGCTGGTATGAGCCGGCAGCAAAGGTATATGGGGCCCTCTGATGGACATTATCAATCTGTCCCAGAGTTCAGGAGTCTATCAAGAGGGTTTAAAAGAGGCAATGGTAATACCGCTCTTGAAGAAACCATCTGTAGATCCTTCTGATCTGTCCAACTACTGCCCAGTTTTGAAACTCTGGTTTCTGGGTAAGGTAGTTGAGAGAGCGGCTGCTGAGCAACTTCAGAGTTTCCTGGAGGACACATTGGCACTAGACCCATTCAAGTCTGGCTTCCGCCCTGGCCATAGGACAGAGACTGTGCTGGTCACCCTCACAGACAAGCTCTGTAGACAGTTGGATTGAGGTGGGTCGGCGCTACTGTTATTGCTTGACTTGACAGCAGCATTCAACACAGTGGATCATGGTCTGCTGGTTCACCATTTCACTGATGCTGGAGAGCATGGGACAGCTCTGAAGTGGGTTGACTCATTTCACCATGACTGGGGACAGAGGGTGGTGTCAGGTGGGTGTTTTCTCAATACCCTGTGACACATGGGGTCCCTCAGGGGGCTATCCTCTCCCCAATGTTGTTCAACATCTTTATGCGCCCCCTTGCTCAGCTGGCACGGAGTTTTGGGCTGGGCTGCCATCAGTATGCTGACGACACCCAGCTGTACTTGATGGATGGACAGACACTGCCCCAGGAAATCTGGCCAAGGGTTTGGAGGCTGTGGTGGGGTGGCTGAAGCAGAGTCGGCTGAGACTGAATCCTTCAAAGGTGGAGGTTCTCTGGCTGGGTGGGGGGATTCAGGGTTGGGGTATCAGTTCCTGGCTCTTGGTGGTGCACCTTTAACACAGGTGCAGACAGTCAAGAGCCTGGGTGCGGTCCTGGATGCCTCCTTGTCAATGGAGGCCCATGTCACAAACGTTGCCAGGATGGCATTTTTACAACTGCACCACACAATAGTCAGAAGAAGAAGAAGAGGAGGAGGAGGAGGAGGAGGAGGAGGAGGAGATTGGATTTATACCCCACCCTTCACTAACCAAGGAGTCTCAGAGTGGCTTACAAACTCCTTCCCCTCCCCATAACAGACACCCTGTGAGGTAGGTGGGGCTGAGAGAGCTCTCACAGAAAATGCTCTTTTTTCAAGAACAGCTGTACCAGAACAATGGCTTGTCCAAGGTCATCCAGCAGGTGCAAGGGGAGGAGTGGGAAATCAAACCCGATTCTCTCAGATTAGAGTTTGCGCACTTAACCACTACACCAAACTGGCTCTAGACATGATTACTGCAATTTGCTCAATGCCGTGTTGCTCTTGAGGTGGATCTGGAAGTTACAGCTTGTCCAGAATGCAGTAGCCTGGGTACTTAAGGGGACACTGGTAACAGCACACATACAACCTGTGCTTCACCAGCTGCACTGGCTCCAAGTAGAGTTCAAGGTTCTGGTTTTGACTTTTAAGGCTTTAAACGATCAGGGACCAGCGTACCTTCAAGATCGCCTGTTCTGGTATGCCCCCCAGGAGAGCACTATGCTCAAGTGATCAACATCTATTGGAAGTCCCTGGCTCAAAGAGCATCCAGCTGTCCTCAACCAGAACCGGCACCTTTTTGGCCCTGGCTCCAACTTGATGGAACTCTGCCTATTAATATCAGGGCCTTGGAGCATCTGTTACAATTCTGCAGGGCCTGTAAGGCAGATGTGTTCCGCCAAGCATATGGTTGAGGACAGCAACGGTTTTAACATCAATGGCTATTAACATCAATGGTCTAACGGGTGGATAGTCTTTAACAACTATCGAGTCCACTAACTGCTTTCACCCCTCCCCCCGCCCACTGCTAGTGTATAGTAAATTGGGGAGCCAGAATTGTATTATGGCACCATGAGTATTAATTATTTATAAGATTGTATTTTAAATTACTTATCAGATTTTATATGCATTTTATGGATAACTGTTGTACACCGCCCTGAGCCTGCTTGCGGGGAGGGCGGAATAGAGTCTAATGTAATAAATAAATAAAATAAGTTGTAAGAAATCAAACCATTTTATATTGCCATTGCTTAACTGACTAATTTCCTGGAAGTCGAAGGTAATACTCCCTTTAACTAATGTCATATACATACCCAAACCATAAGATTTCCAGTTTGTTAATGAGTTAAATCTTTTGTTTTTAATGTGTCTTGTACTGTAAATGGAGTGGGAATCTGTCCCCAGATAAAGTTCCTATAGGCTCCTGCTTACTTCATCACATGTATTAACTACAAAGGCTCTAAACACACCATCATGTGTCTCTAACCTCTCCAACCTACTCTGGAACCACAGCAAGGTTTGGTTTCCACTGCTGTTCCCCTAGATGTGCCTTTTGGGGTTATTGGCTCCTGGACATCATACCCTGCTTTCAGAATTACACCTGTGCCTGTTACACTGTATATCAGCTAAGAAAGGAAAGATAATCTTTAAAAAAAAGGAATTCAAGAAAGTATGATTGTTATTGATTTCAATATAATGTACTTGTATTTACCTTGACTTTGAGTTAGATGGAGTATCTTTGATGTAACATATCTGGCGGTGTCGGTTTCCACCAAACATTCTGCATTGATCTTCTCAAGTTGTGTCAATAAACTTGCAATCCGGGAATTGTTAGTTATACTGGAAAGGGGAAAATAATATATATTATAAACACAGAAACAGTGTGAACAGTTTACTTGTGCTGAAAGAATTTGCCCCCTACCCACTCATAGCATAGACTGAAGATTTTTAATATTAAGTCCATGTTGCAAACATACAGAAGAACCGAATATGCAGTAGGCTATTCTCTTGGGTGTCCCTCCACAGAGATTTTTTAATGGGTCTCAAGTTAAGATACCCCAGAAGCCAGAGCTTTTACTGTTAAATTTTGTAGCTGGCACACCTAAAAATCTTCAAATAGTAGCTTTACATATGATTATGACAGCTAGATTGGTCTTTGCTAGGAACTGGGAGCAATTAAAAACCCCACAACAAACACAGGCCCCAAATTCACAACTGGCTGATGAACGTAAAAAGAGACCTACATATTGGTGAAACTAATGGCCTACCAGAGATACTTCCAGATTAGATTCATTATGGTCAAAGGTTGTACAGAGAACAGAATTTGCAGCAAACTTATTTCATATGGTTTTTATGGTTTGGGTAGACACACTCACCTTGTACCTGTTATGCATATCTTTTTATTGTATTGAATAATTTTTTAAAAAGTCACCATCAAAATATATTGAAAGAAATGCAAATTGCAGTCTATTCCAGTCATTAATACATACTTCCTATCTTACCAAGAAAAAGACTGTGTGTGGCACTCTAAAGTCTTACTAAATTTTGAACTTCACCATTTCAGCTACATTCCCTTGCTTCCAAATTAAATCTGCATCAATTGGTACATCAGGCATTTGCCTTCTTGCTGCAACTTTAATTCAGGCTAGTATCAAAATGTTCATAATTACTTCTGAATCTTTGTCTATTGTATCATTTTAACATTTTCCAACAGAAGAAAGAACAGGTTGCTTACCTGTAACTGGTGAACTTCGAGTGATCATCTGTGCATTCATACCCATGGGGTTTAGTGCGCCTGCGCTGAACCAGATCGGTGTTGTGGCAAGCTCCAACAGATTTTCGCACCCAAACCTCGGGCAGGCGCAGGAACCCCTACTGCACATGCCCAGAGGGACAGGCACAGACATCCCACCAGTTCCTTCGGACCGCCGTGAACTCAAGAAACCAAGTTAGAGTCTGACAGCAGTGAGGAAGGAGGGTGGGCGATGTGAATGCACAGATGACCACTCGAAGATCACCAGTTATAGGTAAGCAACCTGTTTATCTTCGACGTGGTCTCTGTGCTTCACACCCATGGGAGAGTAGCGAGCAATATCCTACCTGGAGGAGGGTGCTGGTAAGTAGTTACTGCGATACAGATGAGAGAACCTGACGGCCCATGGCTGTGCGAGTCGAGCCGCGAACATCAATCACATAGTGTCTGATGAATGTATTCAGTGTTGACCAAGTGGCCGCGTTGTAAACATCAGTAAGGGAGACGCCCTTCAGGACTGCAGTGGAAGCGGCCACAGCCCTGGTGGAGTGTGCTTTAAGCTGAGTCGGCAGAGGACATTTGGCAACCAGGTAACACAGACGGATCAGTTCAACAATCCACCTTGACAGGGGCTGGGACGTGATGTGAGTTCCAGCCCTTTTAGTGGCATAAGAGATGAACAGGTGCGGATCACGCCTGGTAGGGCGAGTCCTCTATAAGTAGAAGAGGAGTGCCCGCTTTGTGTCCAATGTGTGGTAGAGACGTTCCTCTGGAGACTTCAGGGAAGGATAGAAGTCCGGCAGGAAAATCTCCCCCTGAAGGTGGAACTCTGACACAACCTTCGGAAGGAAGGATATGTCTGGGAGGAGACGGATGCCATCAGGTAGGAATCTAAGGTAGGGTAGATCACACCTGAGGGCCATGAGTTCTCCCACCCTACGCACGGAAGTGATGGCTACGAGAAACACCGTCGTCCAAGAAAACAGCCACATATCAAAAGTCGCAAGCGACTCAAATGGCTTCCGTGTAAGCTGGCGTAAGACCATTGGAAGATCCCACTGCTCCACAGGACCTTGCACAGGAGGGTAGAGATGTAAGAGTCCCTTTAAGAAGCGTTTGGAGAGGGGATGAGAAAAAACTGAGTGTCCCTCAACTTGAACATGGTACGCCGATAAGGCGGCTAGGTAAACTTTTAACGAGGATTGTGACAAACCAGAGTCGGCCAAGGATAACAGAAAATCAAAGATCCTTGTCAGACCAGCCAGAGATGCTTGAGAAGCGGGCACACCCATAAAAGAACAAAACTTTTTCCATTTGCATGCATAGGATTTATGTGTGGAGGGTTTCCTAGCATTGATAAGACCTCAGTCACACGTGAGGAGAATCCCTGTGACACACCCTCCAAGCCGTCAGTTTGAGGCGGTAGACATCGTGATGCAGTAGCCATGTTCCTGAGAGGAACAGGAGATCCGGTGCCGGAGGGAAGTGATGGAAGATGCCCTGGGATAGGTCCAGGAATGTTGCGAACCAGGGTTGGCGTGGCCACCACGGGGATACCAGAATGCAGTATGCGTTGTTGTTGAGAATCTTGTGCACGACTCGCAGAAGCAGCGGACGTGGGGGAAACAGGAAGAGATAGTCCCGGGTCCAGGGGCAGATGAGCCCCTCTCCCAGGGACAGTGGGTCCATGCCCCCTCTGCTGCAAAACCTCGGGCACTTTGTTTGATCTAGTGGCAAAGGCGTCCACCTGCAGATGCCCCCATCTGTGGAAGAGAGGCCGAAAGTATGACCAACTGAGTTCCCAGTCGTGCAGACGAAGGTTTCCTCGGCTGAGGCTGTCTGCTTGAATATTCAGGTGGCCAGGTATGTGGGTTGTAATCAGATGGATGCGTTGAGACAGGCACCAGTTCCACAAACGAATCACCAGATCACAGAGGCAACGGGACACAGTGCCCCCTTGTCTGTTTACATAACTGAGTGCTGTGGTATTGTCCGTGAGTACAGCCACACATCGCCCTTGGACTAACAGCAGGAAGGAGTGGAGGGCGAATTCTATCGCCAAGAGTTCCAAGAAGTTGATGTGACAAGTTCGGAAGCTTGGAGACCACCTGCCCCCGATGCAGAGGCCTTGGAGATGTGCCCCCCATCCCCATTGCGACGCGTCTGTTCTCAAGGTCACGGTAGGTGCTGGAGGATAAAAGGGGGCCCCCTGGGAAAGGTTGTTTGGGGAAGTCCACCACAACAGAGTATTCTGTATATCCGGAGGGACGGACAGACTGAGTGTTTGGAGATGCCTTGCTGGATCGAAGTTGCAGCTGAACCATAGTTGAAGAGGGCGCATCCACAGTTTCGCAAAGATGAGGACCAACGTAGTGGCGCCCATCAGGCCGAGTAACCGTTGTATCAGCAGTGCCGTTACCGTGGGCTGAGAGGCAACAAATTTGGCGAGGTCGATGATGCACCGGGCCCTGTCCTCTGGCAGAAAAGCTCGGCAGTGAATGGAGTCCAGGCACGCATCTATGTACTGTACCCGTTTGGCAGGTTGTAGGTGGGACTTGTCGGTATTCACCCAAAGGCCCAGCATGTTGAGCAACCTGAGGGTATCCCATATGTGACGGAGAAGTAGAAGCCAGTCATCGATGTACGGGTAGACGCTGATCCCCTGGAGACGGAGAAACACTGCCACAACAACCATAGTTTTGGTGAAGACCCTGGGCGCGCTGGAGAGGCCAAAGGGGAGAACCGTGTATTGGAAGTGGTGTTGACCTATGGCAAACCGGAGGTAGTGCCTGTGTGAAGGATGTATTGCTAAATGAAAATAAGCATCCTGAAGGTCCAAGGTGGCCATCCACATTCCTTTCTGGAGCAGTGGCAGAATTTGTTGAAGGGAGACCATCTGGAAACGGCGGTACTGGACGTAGGTATTGAGTCCTCTCAAGTCCAGGATCGGGCGAACACCACCACCATCATGGTTCGGGACGATGAAGTAACGGGAATAGAATCCCCTGCCTTGTTCTGAAGGTGGTACCAGTTCGATGGCATTCTTGGCGAGAAGGCCCGCGACCTCTTCCAGTAGGGCCGGGGAGGGGTGTGTGCAGACAAATATAGGTAGGACAGGGAGGTGCGTAAACTCTATAAGGTAACCAGAGGTTACCACCGAGAGGACCCAAGAGTCTGTTGTAATATCCCGCCAGGCCAGAAGGAAAGCTGCCAGGTGGGCGTCGTGGGGTGGGGAGGACAAAAAGTTAAAGACCTGCTTGGATGGCTTCGCAGGCTTAAATCTATTGGATTGTTGTCCCTGGCCAAACCGAGGACGTTGCTGATAGGACGGACGTTGGCCCCCTGAGGAAGAACGGGCCCTCCATGAACGCAGTTCTTCCGTGTTTTGTTTGAGAACCGAGGACGTTGCTGATAGGACGGACGTTGGCCCCCTGAGGAAGAACGGGCCCTCCATGAACGCAGTTCTTCCGTGTTTTGTTTGAGAATTTAGCGCAGTAAGGGCAGGAGTCTTGACGATGAGCCTCCCCCAGGCAGAATAGGCAAAGCGTGTGGCCGTCCGGAGGGGCCAATTTGCTTCCACAAAAGGTACAGCGGTTGAAAACCCCCCCCCCCCCTTTTTATTCCTTTTCGCCATACTAAGAACAGGCGTGGAGAGACAAAAAGGCGGTTGGGGGGGGACACACAAGGCACCTCATTTATTTATTTATTTATTGAAAGCTGACGGGTGAATTAAAGAAAAACAAGAAGAATGAGTCCTGAGGAATCCGAATGCTACTAACTGACAAAAAACTACTGAGGTAAGTTCACTGACCAAAAAGAGCTACGAACAGTGTGGCGGTCAGAAGAGAACTGGCGGGATGTCCGTGCCCGTCCCTCTGGGCATGCGCAGTAGGGGTTCCTGCACCTGCCCGAGGTTTGGGCACGAAAATCCGTTGGAGCCTGCTACAACACCGATCTGGTTCAGCCCAGGCGCACTAAACCCCATGGGTTTGAAGCACAGAGACCACGTCGAAGATCAAAGGTTGCAATGGCAGTTCACAGCTGTTGTTTTTTATAATTATTATTTTTCTGGTTACTTCTCTCTATAGTTCTTGATTTTTAAGAAATAGCTATGACCAATATACATAAGCACTGATTTGTCCTTAATTTTCAGTACTGTACTTACAATGTATCAGTCTTTCAGGAGTCCTATACCACTTATTAAAAGTCTGTCATTAAATTAGAGGTTCTTTTATTAGTAGTATGGTGCCAAGTATATATATAGTCATTGGGCATCTAAAATTATAAACTTTAATTTGTAATAAACATTGTTAAAGGATGGCCAATACTTAGAATCATAAGAGTTGGAAAGTACCTCCAGGTCATCTAGTCCAACCTCCTGCACAATGCAGGAAATTCACAACTATCTCCTCCCCCCAGTGATGCCCAGAAGATGGCATAAAAACCCTCCAGGATCCCTGGCCAAACTGGCCTGGAGAAAATTGCTCCCTGATCCCAAAGTGGTAATCAGATTTGCACCTCTACTGATGCCCTCTGATGTGGTCCAGGCACAGGACCGCCAGGCTGGACTCCCTCTACAGAAGCCCAGGACCCTTCCCATATCAGACAAAGGATCATCAATGCATGGCAGAGATCAGTCACTGGGCCTACAGCAGACTGACAGACCACGTCCTTCCCTATCAGGGACTTCCTTATAGCCACTTCTTACAAGAAGATGGAGACAGCTGAGGAGAAAAGGCTCCTCACCCTGAGAGACCCCATTTCCAAAAATCTCCAGCATGACTTCCTTGTAGAGCTCTTTGGGCTGGGTGCAGCAAGGTTCACTCCCCCTGGGTGAAATACACAGAAACCTCTTCAGAGGACCCCCCACCCTGAGCCGGCTTCATTGTTCCATTTGAAAAAACTTTTAACTACAGGCAGCTACTGTCTTGCTGTTACTATTTATTAAATTTTTGTCTATATATTATGATTTTAAAATGTTCCAGTGTTTGTGATTTGTGTTACAATTTTGTTATTTTACATTTTAAGAATATGTTGATGCCAATACTTGACTTGTCTCCACTGGTCAGCATCAAGGACCAGGTGAGTCATGAATTATTTGAGGATTGATCATGATGCATACCAAATTTAATTAGGGCATGCAGCACCCTTGCAGATCATTAGGCACCTCACTGTAGCTTCAAAGGGTAGCTATATTGGTCTGCAATAGAACAGCTGTATTTGACTACAGTAGCATCTTAGCGACAGATATGAACACATGACACTGCCTTATACTGAATCAGAACATTGGTTGGTCCACCAAAATCAGTATTGTCTACTTGGCCTTGCAGTGGCTCCCCAGAGTCTCAGGGGGAGCTTCTTCACATGACCTACTGCCAGATCCTTTGACTGGAAATGCTGGGGATTGAACCTGGGACCTTCTACATGCCAAGCAGATGCTCTGCCTCTGAGCCACAGCCCCCTCACTTTTTACTCTCAAAAGTTATTACCCTGAAAATCTTTTTGTTCTCCAAGGTGCCACTGCAGTCTAATCTAGTTGCTCATTTTAGCTGTAGGTGACTAAAATGTAATTCAACCTTTAATCCTATTCACGACATACAAAATACAAGACCACTAATAACATTCACTATTTTTGATGCTACAATCATTTGATAGCTTTCTTTACATCACCTTTACAAAATCACAGGCTACTGTTTTAACTTCGCCCCATAAACCATTCTGCTTGTCAGTTCTCAGTGTGTTATAAAGCAACGGACAATTTATTTTACATACACTATGAAAAATGGTTATCTGCAATAATATAAAAGTATATGACACTAGTTTAATAAATACTGTCACATCAATGAAGGATTACTGTTCCTTGCTGTGCTGCTGGTTCTGCTGCAGTGAGAAAAAAATTCTACATTAAGAATTACGCTGCTATATGATTAGTGCCTCTCTTAATTAGAACCAAAGCAGGAAAAAAAACAGATTTGTAATTTAAGTCCAGCTAGGGCTGCCAAGTCCCCCCGGGGGGCGGGAAAAACACCGCCCCAGATGCCCGTTCCCCGAAGCCGGGGAATCGGGCCCCGGGGGGAACCCCGCCCCAGCGTGCACATCACAGGGAAGTGACGTCATGATGCCGGGCACGCTGGGGGCGGGGCCATGGCCATACAAGGGAAAACTCTATGGTTTTCCCTTGTATGGTCGTGGCCCCGCCCCCAGCGTGCCCACTTCCCTGTGACGTGCATGCGGCGCGCCCCGGAATCTGCACGGGAGTCCTCTGCCGGCAAGATAGGTGCCACTTGGCAACCCTAAGTCCAGCTTTATTTAAGATTTAAAATTTTCTGTCTCATGGAAAAACATGAAACCAGTCCTTAGTTTTCAACCAAATAGCCTAGCTGGTGTATTACCAAGTTTAGAAAAAGAAGAGAAGAAGAAGAGATTGGATTTATACCCCGCCCTTCACTACCTAAAGGTGTCCCCAAACTCCTTTCCCTTCCCCTCCCGACAACAGACACCCTGTGAGGTAGGGGGGGCTGAGAGAGCTCTTGACAGAAACTGCTCTTTTTTCAAGAATAGCTCTTATCAGAACTAAAGTTTGCCCTAGGTCATCCAGCCAGGTGCAAGTGGAGGAGTGGGGAATCAAACCCGGCTCTCCCAGATTAGAGTCCACGCACTTAACCACTACACCGAACTGGCTCTCTAAGAGAGAGATGCACACACACAAAAAGTCTATCATTTCACAGCATCTCCTGCTTTAAAAACAAATTCATAATACAAAGGGCACACCAGCTAATACAATGCATATTTTAACACCATCTATCAGCCAATTGCTAGGAAAAGCTGAAGACAGCAAAAAAAGAAGGTGAACCAACGTGAGATGGATTGACACAAGAAAGGAAGCCATGGACCTCAGTTTGCAAGGCCTGAGCAAGGCTGTTAACAACAGACCTTTTGGAGGACATTATTGCATAGGGTTGCCGTAAGCAACTTGACAGCACTTAACATACATACCAGACAATTATTATTTCATTTAGAAAATATAAATTGCAAGAAATCACTAGAAAGAATTTAAAATATTAAAAAATTTCCCCAATATCAATCTCATCCTCCTTGATAATAAGCCATTAGGCTATCAAGTGGGCCAGTCTTACTTTCTCCCTACACCCCCCAAAAAAAACTAACTCTCAATGTTCCCAGGGCAATGACCATGATTTTTTTTAAAAAAATCCCCTGAAGACAGGGTATCTTTATTGCTTTTGTTACACCTACAAAACTACAGAAAATAGAAAGGAAAAGGGAAAAAAAATAAAAAAACCCAGGGAATAAGACAGAAAGTTTACGTCTGGGATTCTTTCCCGACGCCGCTTCTGTTGGGGGGGAGGGGACTCACTTTTAAAACCTTTTCGCTCAGTTTTCTCTCCGTTTCATTGACGGTCTGCTCACAGACTCCTTGCAGTTTCGCCCATTCGAAGACCTTCTTGCTTGTCCCGGCAGGTCTCAGCTATGCTCGGTAAAAACCGAGCCTCACAGGGGGTGGACCGATTGGGGCAAAAAAAAGCGCCTCAATTCTCCGGCTTTCAGCCATCGAAGAGGTCGCCCCCCCCCCCAGCGCCCCTGCCTCGGAGCCTTTTACTAAGGCTCACCTGGGGGTGCCACTTGAGGAAGAATCGCATCCGCCATCGCTGAGCCGTAGACCGGAAGTCCGGCAATGACCATGATTAGTTGCATGTGTGCCCATGCAAAATCTGGAGTGGCAACCCTTTGTAAAAAAATATGATTTTTTTTGAGTAACTCCATATGTAGAAATTCCTACTTCGTCTTCAGATGGGTTTATTTCATTGCCTTTGTGATAGGCTCTTGACCATGAAGTTTGCTATATGAGAATATCTGGGGGCTGGCAAAGAATTTTCAGGGGGGAAAACTGGGAAATACAATGCCCTCCCCCAACCAATCAACCCTTTGGGATGTTGGGATGTTATAAGCTCTCAGTACTTTGAGCAGCTTTTCCCTTCCTGTTTTCTGTAACTGCTGCTTTCTGCTCTCAGCATTCCAAGGCAGTGAGCATACCTAATTTTTACGAGGCCATTGAGAGAACCTTTTTGCTAATTTACAGAATCATTGTTTCTGGATACTTGGGGAGCCCACACACACACACACACACACACACACACACCATGTGTGTAGATGCCCTTATCTTGTCCATAAGTAGCCTAGTTTTGCTGCTTTTTACTTTTGGTAGAAACCATAAACTTTATTAATAGATATAGTTAACAGATATAGCTTGGAAAGAATTGCAGGGGGGAAAATAACAGACTGAGAAATTCCACTTCTAGATCTTCCCCCTAAGGAGTCTATAAGTTTTTTAAAGGCTTGAGAAGGAAAATTTCCAATTTTTCAGGATGCTTGGAAAGTTTTGAGTATGCAGAAACACTAAACTTGTTACACCACTGTCATGGTAGGTACTCAAGCATGACAATGGATATTAGAAAGAATAATAATCTGAGGTACAAATGGGAAAGACAGCAAGCTTGTCTTAAAGAAAGGAGAGCAAAATCACCACCACTCCACTCTGGCTAGCTTGCTGTTTTCCTAAGTGGTTGCCTTGGTGGTAGTTTTACTTTCTCCTTTGCAGCCAGCTTCTACTCTGCCCCAGCAGCCACCTGGGTGCTGGAATGAGAGTGCAGAGCCTATGGAGAATGGCGGGCTGACCCTTACTTCCATCTTTGGCATGGGGCCTGCAGCTCAAGGAGGCTTACAATTTATCCATCTTCTGGTTGCTGTTTCAACGTGCCACCTGCCACCCACAAGCCTTTCTGGCCAATGTCCGTGCCAAGTTTCATGGAACATGGGGCTAGTACCATATTTAGGAAACAAACAAACAAACAAAAGCCCTAGGTGGAATGTCAAAGAATCACATGCAGCTCCTGAGCCACTGAGAGTATCACTGCTCTAGGATAATTGCCTTTAAGAAACACTGTTTTAATTTAATGGTTAAGAGTTATCTGGAAACTTATACCTTTTCAGTCTATACATATAAAATAAATTGTTACAGAGACTGCAGCAGTTACTTTCAGAGTTCATGGAAAATAACCGAGAATGTATTCAGTTCCAGACATTAAGTGAATTGTATCAATCACTATTAACAATAAATCATATTTGAAGGAATATTGTCCTCAATATTAGAATCCTTCCATGACCTTTTCATTCACCAGAAAATATTTTCTACTGACCAAAGGTGGACGGAGTTAAGACCTACTCACTTTTCAAGAGGTCTAAACATACTGACTGTGTTGGAAGCAATGACCATGCCTTAAGACCCCATTATTTCCTCTATAAATGGTTTTCAACAAGCTGTAAACTAAGCATGATCAACAGCTTGATCATGTCCTCCTTAGTGACTTAATTCTAGAGCCTAGCCCAGACATATCTGCATCATGGTAAGTTACCAGGGCAACCATTTTGTGTCATAAAACTACAGTTCCTTTAAGTTTGCAACCAGAAACTTGCTTAATAATAATAAATACTTCAGACTTGTATAGCACCTTTCAAATACTCAAAATGCTTCAGATAACATTGTCTTGTTATATTCCTTACAACAGCAATCAGTATTATTTCCATACTGCCAATGGGGGGTGGTGGCTTGCCAAATGGGTTGATACTAGAGTCACCATCTGAATTGATTAAACATTCTGATTTGTACCTCAGTCCCTTAGTAACTATGCTATACTAACTAACTGCAATATTGCTTTATTTAACTCAGTGGAATGGAAGAGGATGTGACAACCATGCTCATTTGGGGGAGGGTGGGGCTTCAGGGCTTCGAGGCATCGACATGGTCCACACCGGGAACTGCTCCTGGCTAAGACCGATTCTTCGTTCTTTTTAGGAGGGTTTCAGAAGATTCCAAACCCCACTGGTGTCAGCTATGCTGCCATGAGGATTGGGGAGTTCATTCTGTGTCTTGTTAATTGCTATTGCATTCCTATCCCTGCTGTTATGCCTTTGCTGAAAAGCTTATCTCTACAGATGTGCAGGAGGAGGATGTGTTGTCTGGAGAGCTCCTATGTACCATGAGAGACTCCGAGTTCTTAGCTTTAGTCACCTAACGGTTGCCTGACTTATCCCGAGCGCGGGAGGGTGCCTAATTGGCCAATGCCATGGGGGGGGTGTGTGTGCATATGAATACCCTATATCCTATTATGCTCTACTGGCTGTGGCCATTCTTAACAGTGCCTATGTTACTACATCTATAGCTTTGCAATAAAACTATAACCGTTCCTGAATGCATGTACTTCGTTGTTAGCTGTGGAGGTCTGGAGGGAGGTCCTGGAGGGAGGTCTGGAGCAAGGGACTTGATTCGGGGGCCCCGCTTGAGGCAACAAATGGGTGGAGGCCCTGGATTGTCCCAGAAGCAGGGAACGGAGAAGAGCAGTTATGGCAGCCATAACAGCACCACATGCAAACGCCCCCAAAGCAATATTTTGAGCCTCATCCAAAACATCGATGAAGACACATGCCGTAAGTACCTGTAACAGCAACACTGAAGAATCTGATGATCTCTTTGAATAAGCCCCTTTAAATCTCCAAAATGATACAGAAAGGAGAGGTGGAATTCCCTCCCCTTTTCTGAGCGAAACGGCCAGGACGAGATAAGAGTCATGAAAAGACTCTTGCCAGTGCTTTGATTTAATGATGAAGGTTTTTGGTCTAATATCCGTTCAAAAGCCTCCTTGACTGCCTGGTTCACTGAGTCACTGAGATAAACATTTTCTGGGGCAAAGAGAGTCTCTTGTTTGAGCTTCTACAAGAGAACTATAAACTTTCTTCTTAAAAAGAAAGAAAGATATACAGAGTGAAATTCACCATCTTGTGACAATCCTTTGCAACGTCAGGCTTTACTGCTGAGAATAGAAGCGCACTCTGTTTAGTCTTTACCATAAAGCTGCTGAACACTCGGCTTGTGTGAGAGATTGTTGACTGCAGAGGGGAGTATTATCTGGCAGAGACAGGCAGCTTGAAAGAGACAGCTAATAAGCAACTTGTAGAGACGCTGGGCTTTGTTAGACTGAACTGAGACTCTTGTCATTGTATTGAAATGAGCCATCAGCACCCTCGGAAAAACATGCCCGATGATACAGATATGGAGAGCTCAATAGAATCTGATAAGCTTCAAATATCTTGGGAGGAGATCCAGGCTGTGATTATTGACTCAGTGAACCAGGCAGTCAAGGAGGCTTTTGAACGGATATTAGACCAAAAACCTTCATCATTAGATCAAAGCACTAGCAAGAACCCCCAGCACCCAACTGTGCAAGAAACAGAACAATTCTACAATCAAACTGACCCAAACTAAAGTGAAAAGGAACTACAGCATCCAACTGTGCAAGACGCAGGGCAATACTATAATCAAGAGGAACTAATCCACAGTGAGAATCAAGTTGATTTCAGCAGTGAGAATAATAGCTCTACTAAAGGACTGCCAAATTCTGGAACCCTTAAAAGTGCAAGGAGGAACATATACCAGAGAGAAGATGAAACAAACCTAAACATTGAATATAGATGGCAAACCATGAAAGAAAGCCTTTCCATGTACAAGGAGAAGAGGCATAGATCTAAGACTTTACTAAAAAGAAGAAATTATAAAAAGAAGAAAAAAATTAAGATATAGGAATAAGACCAGTTTAGGGATTTTGTTATAAGATTGGTTTAGAGAATCCCTATTTATGTTTGACTGGTTAAAATGTGCTAGAATAAAAATTTAACCCACATTTAAAATATTTATGGGAAGATGAAAAGTAGTCTCTTAAATAGTCTAATCAAAAAGAATATGAATTGTATAAGAAAAAATCCAGTCTAAGGAATATCCATGGATGTTTATTAGAATAAGACAAGTGGAGACCCGCAAGAAACTTGCGGAATGGTTATCCTGTTCCTCACACCTTTGCTTCCTCCTGTCTCCCTCTACCTCTCTCACA